>NC_056748.1:528982675-528985175 GCF_019279795.1 Protopterus annectens
CTGTCTATTGTCTGTATATTTGCCATGGTGTATTGGTAATTCACATTAGCTGTGTGTGTAGGGTGTTGCTACCAACACTTGCAAAGGACGGTTCTTTGATTGCGGCCAAAACAAGGCCATTGGATACGGAGTGAGTAAGGCACGTTGCAGCAGTTGGGAGTGGTTGTGTGTGGATTTGCATGGTATTAAGCACTGCTGACCTCTGGTTACAGCTTCTTATACTTGTTTAGACTCCACATTTCTTTAACAGTGCAATACTCGCATACTGGTAGCCAAACACGCTTACACCCGCTCGCTCCCTCACTTGCACATGCACCGACATTGGTGCTTGCATTTGTCACTCACGCTGGGTGGGCATGATCCCTTGTGATGCCTATTGCATTGGACTACATGATTATAGTATCGGGTATGGCTGACCATTAGGCGACGGCATGGCGTTCGACTGTACAGAATCGGCGGCCTGTCCAGTGAGTTAATCATATTATATGTGTGTTCCTCATACAATCTGCTCTCATCTGGCTGATACATGTGAACCGATACTCTGTAATGCAGACAAGTAAATATGTTTTGGGAACCACATCCATCTGCCAGGTCATGCTACCGCATACCTATTGTAGGTTTTCCACCTTTTAATTTGGCTGAGGTGAGACTTTAGGATTAACACCTGTCCCACTTTGTGTGGGACAGTCCCTCCTTAGGCGTATGTGTCATGCAAAAATAATCTAGACATAGCAAATGTCCTTATTACAGGACAATATTATATTCTCTAATAGTTGCATGTAACAGTTATTGTATATATGACACTTCTATATGTTATGTGAAGTAGCATAAGCAACTTGACTGTTGCTAGACTAAGCTTTGATTTGTGCTAATACGTATAGTTCTGTACTATGCATGGCTGTAGGTATTTTCTGACCTGGTATGTCTGACATTTCTATGGAGCAGGTACCACTTTGGCCATTTGGAAAGGTGGCAGCCCTATAGGACCTATATGTAGAGTTGTCAGATTTGGCAAGGCAACACATTACCACAGCCAGTAGAAAATAGACTACTTCACCGGTTTGCATAAGTAAAGGTTATTCTTGTAGCATTATAGTTGCTAATACTGTTTCCTATAACAGCTAGGTGTTTCAGATACAACATAACCATTTTATGCAACTACTACAGACAATATATGGATTCTTTGCCTGAAATCACAGGCCATGTGCCATAATAACATTCATTTTGCAGGACACAACTGTCCAGAGGGGAGTGTCCCTCGCAAAGGCGAACAGGTGGTAACCCCAACCTATTATGCTATCATCTACCTAAGGTAGTCGGTAGAATATGCGCTTTCCATCACTAGCAGACATCACATACGAATGGGGGAGAATGAACACTGTATCAGGAACACTGCATAACACCCTCAGGGACACATTTAGATGATTGGTTCTATTAACTTGACACATTGACAGTCCCAGGGCATATGTATTCATTCACATTTGTCAAGGTACATGCTGTTTATGACTCATACATGTTGTCATTAGTCATTACGTGTATTCTGCCATCTGTCCACCTAATATTACATGTTCTGGAAGGGTTTAGTTAGGACTGTGTTTGATTCTGATTCGTAATCATTGACGTCCATGATAATTGGGTACAGGGCACTGATATAGTCCCTATGTGTTCCCCCAATGGTTAACAGACTATCCAGTAGATGTGCTGTAAAGGTTTCGGAGGTATGGGCGTCTGCTATGCCCACATAGGAATATTAATTACTTCCACGGGGCGGGCCTAATACATCTCTGCCAACCAACACCTGCACACTTAGGTCCATTATTGCATACCCATGATTTCCCTACCTGACACCCTTCTACAGCACTCATCCTTACTCTGAGCGCAGCTGGAGTATGAACACACCCCTACACACTGCACACTCTCCCCGTCTCGGGACACATGTCGTATGTTTTGTCAACCCATGTGTTATCAAACTTGCACAACCTACTGTTCCATGTATGGCTACATCCTGGTCGCATCAATCATTATTGGGTTGCCTATAAGGGAAATTTTTGGTGTCCCACAAGGGACCCCGTGATCCATGTATAAAGTGTAGACCTTTCAGATCTCTCCCACTGGTAGTTTCCTGCTGGTGGTCTGGAAAGCAGTGGTGTATTTACCTTTATTGCGTGTCTTTATGTCTCAACAGCCTAGCTGGGGGGTGTGGGAGGTAGACGTTAGTTGACTGGACTTCCCACTAACATATGCTCGGTCTGAACATATGTTATCCGTAATTGCTGTACCGTAACCTAGGTATATACATGTGTAAAGCTATAGTAACATCTACATACATTTTATATATATATATATATATATATATATATATATATATATATATATATATATATATATATATATATATATATATGGGTCTACTTCATTTGCCCGACACCCATTTGCCCAAGACCAAATGACCAAAATTTCATTTGACCGACAAGTATTATTGTCAAGAAAATGGGATATG
>NC_056748.1:528990175-528992675 GCF_019279795.1 Protopterus annectens
ATATATCATCCCTTCTCTTGTGATTAATATAGATTTATTATTTGACACCTGCAATTGTTTCTAAGGTCTTCTAAAAACAGCAAAATGGTATGCAAAGTTTCTGAACACATTTGATGTTATTAGAGACAATGGCCCAGATTCCAAAACAAAGTTACAGATGGCTCAGCATGCCGAAGGAAGACATTGGTGCACCAGTGGCATATGCATGTCTATAACATATACTAAAACAAGACCAAGTAATTATCTAGTCAGCTTAGGATAATTATAGACTCTGTGCATACTTTCTGGATTCCAAAACATAATGTGTGTGCCCAATGCAACTTAAATGCGATAAAGTACTTCACTTAACAACTTTATGAAAGCTCTCGGTGGAGGCCATATGTGCTTTATCCTAATGCTACCATATTACATAGACTCATAGGAAATCTTGTGGAATTCACAAACCTTACTTAAAAAAATGCAACTGGCATTTAATACACTACAGTAGACTGGGGTACTGCAAGTAATACTAGAGGACAATTTGCAAATGTGTTCCAGAAGGCAGCCAGTTAGGTGCCGAATCAGGCTTCAGTTAAGGCAGCTCTCTGAACAGGAAATAATAGAGAGATGCACACTAGACAGAGAGCTGTTGCAGGCTTTATGTAGTACATGTGCACCCCACATGTATGCTCATAGTCTATGGGTTATCCCAATACTGATAGAAACAAAAGTGTGTCTGACTCTGTTTGCTACCCTCTGGGACATCTCATTGACATATGGGAGATGCCATAGGAGTGTCCCAGACAGTTGGCGGTCACATTCATTTGCATTTCCTATCAGAAATGTGCATCAGTATTATCTCCACTTCCTAACAACAGTCATGAAGCGCAGAGCTGCCAGGCAACAGTTTGATGCTTTAGCCAACTTCCCCCACTGTTCTCATAGACTATACCCATGTCCCAATTAAAACCCCAGCTGTACCTGATACTGAATGGTACAGGAATAGAAAGGAGCGTCCATCACTCATTTGTCATGAGGTGTGATCAGAAGATGGTCTCCTTATTAGTATCATGGCAACATACACTGGTAGTGTGTGCATAATGCTGCAATATGGAGGGAAAGTGTTTTGAGGGCCACTTTCCAACAGTGAAATACCTGAGGGACTACTACTCTGTAAGTACAGGAACATAGCTAGGATGTAAGCAGAATGTAGACATGTCAACATTAAGCATGGGGACAACATATTTGTTATCTCCTTCCATACCTTTCAACTGCCCAGATTTTCGTAGAATGTCCAGATTGTTGCTTCATATTTTTGCTCTGTTCTGCATAAAGTTTGTGGTTCTCTGACAATGCAGAAAGGACTGAATACACTAAATAATGACACATGTTTGAGTTTCAGATTTTGTATCCTGCAGAAATGGGTGCTAACACAAATCCTGTTAATCTAACAACTTTTTAAAGTCTGTAAGTGATATGTAAAATCTGTTTCTATTTTTGGACCTTTGTCACACCATTATTTTAGACTTTGTCTGAATTTCTTGAACTAAGAGGTTCATAGGTATGTCCCACAAATGACTGATTGCAGTTATTCACTGGAGCCTTGGCTAATGACACTCCTATCAACCCCTGCCAAGGATGCAAACAACAGAGCACACACTGACATGAAACACCATTGACCATGTGTCTGGCATGCTGAAAGCAAGATTTAGATATCTGGGCACATCTGGGGGTGCACTGCAATACATAACAGAAAAGGCATCACAGATGGTTACCATGTGGGCCATGCTACACAACATGATAACAACAAAACATGGTGGCTTGCCAGCTGAAGATTTGGGTGACCTACCCCAAGAACACCAGATGTCTGATAATGACATTTGAGATCTGTCACAGGATGATCAGGTTGACACAGGAGTGAGAAGAAAAAGGCATGGGTGACAGAGGATGCGGCCATATGTCCTAGCTCAGGCAGCATGTCAGCATCTTACACACATACCTTTGAGCCATGACAAGCCACACCAACAAATGTGCATGGACTATGCAATGATGTTCATGTGTTGCTCCACAACAGCACCACACAGTACAACTACTGGAAAAAAAAACATTAGTTGTCAACAATGAACATCATACATAACAGAAGCATAAAGTATACTAGTAAGAACATATGCACAACATTTGGAAGAACATTAATGCAGGAAGTCTCGCTGCAAGACACATCACCAAAGAGGACCACATAAGCAAATGTGTGGAATTCAGAAGCTGTGTACAACAGAAGGTGTCATTGGGCAAGTAGGATATCATCATGCGGATAAATAATGAAGCTGTACCATTTAAACAGCCCTTAACCCAAGAAATCTAGGCCCATGAAGTGAATGGGAATGTATCAGCATGAGCATAACCAAAAACAGGGCTATACACCAAAACTGATGTCTCACACATTGCATTGTGTGATGTGCAACAGTGTGTTACACCACCATAAAACTCTTACAATAGCATGAGTGTTTACAAACATCTCAAG
>NC_056748.1:529297675-529395175 GCF_019279795.1 Protopterus annectens
CCCAACCCACTTAACTCCCCTTAATATTAACTAACCTCCCCATAAAGATGTCCCGGGACAACTTAGTTTGTTGCCAAACTTCATTTGTAATGTGTAACATTCTGAGGCATATTAATGAAATAATGGAGACGGATACAAGCTGAAATGCTGTTGCATTTGTGTGTAACATTGCAATGGGTAACATTCTGAGGCATATTAATGAAATAATGAAGACAGAGGTGAGGTAATGTGTTTCCACCTCTTCAGATTCATGTGTAATACTCTATATTTGAAACATTTTGAGGCATATTAATGAAATAATGGAAATAGACAGAAGGTAACATTGCCATCTCTTCAGGTGTACTTAACTGACTGCAGTACTGTATACTGACCAAACTATATGTTTTACCTATTGATACTCTAAACAGAGCTGAAGATCTTAAACTACTAAATATTTAAAGAATGCTGCAAGGTGTGCATTCCATCTGTAACTAGCAAGTGAGAGCGTACATCTGGTCTATAACTGATAAAGTAAGGTGTCCTCATGAACTGTAGTCAATAAACCAGGGTGCAGACATGACTGTAGCTGATGTAACTAGAAGAGCAAGTGAACTTCCTTTGTCTTTAATATAAGGCAGTGTGCCTAGCAGGTTTACCAGTTTGCAGTTACTCTTTTAATGAAATTTTTAGCAGTATGAAAGAAGATATTTCTCACATTGAATGTTCATCAGCTACTGAGCCATTTAATGTCTATATTAATACGAACAGCATATCTTATAGAAGAGATCATGTTTAAGATGGTCCTTGAACACTCTCAGATTAGTTACTCCGACCTTAGATAATGTGTGAGTGCACTGTTCATTCTTTGTATGTTTTAAAAAGTAATCTAATAAATAGTCCAGGCCTTTCAGAACTTTAGTTTTCAAGAAATAATTTACAGAAGATGAACTGAGTTGAGATTTTCACAGCTTGGATGGACTATAAGAAAGATGCAACAGGAGTAACTTTTCCATTTAACTTCAAAATAAATGCTACCAAAACATGGGCATTCTGTATTTACAAATTAAGAAAACAAAGACCCAACAGATGTGCCAGCTAGATTGATTTGTTCTGTTCCTTATTATGTTATGCATACACTAAAGCAATGGAAATTCATGGCAACTCATAAATTATACTGTTAAGTGGCAGAGAGTGCATTTCCGGCCATCAGTAAAGTGACAAAATACCCCCAAGACACATGGAGCTTTGAGATGAATTAATTAAGTAAATCAGTAAAGCTGTCGTGCCTTATTAAGTGTCACTTTTAGTGACTTTGTAACAGTGTGGCTGTAAACAAAACAATAAATGTTGTTTTGATTTGCTGACTTTTTAATTTTAGGAGGTATTATTTACTGGCAAAGAAAAATGTTTGCCTTACAGGACCATTTTGCCTCTGTAACCCAACAGCATGAAGATCTTTTCTTTTATATGGCAGTTAGGTGGTATTTAACTGACAGAGACAGTGATAATGGCAAAGTGCAGCATGGGAAGCTCTAACAGATGTCAATCAAATCTTACACAATGCAGCACTGAGAGCAGCTGTAAATAGAGTTTGCATGACAGTGGAGTACTTACGTATGAACGTATAGAGAAAAGAAATCTCAAATAAATGCATGCAAGGCAAGAGCACTCAGGAGAGTAAGGCTAGATGTTAATACAATTCCTTCTATTTACTTCACACTGAATTGTTTGATATCTATTCCCAAACTTTAAGAATAGATTGAGCAGTTTAGTTGATTGTGGTACTATTCAAGTATCAGTTCATTAAGATGATGTTTACAAAGTTCCAACAACAAATACATGCTGAACGGTGTTATCAACACATACACAAATACAGGATGAATGGTGTTATCTATACGTACACAAACACAGGATGAACGGTGTTATCTACAGATACACAAATACAGGATGAATGGTGTTATCTACACATACAAAAAGACATGCTGAATGGTGTTATCTACACATACACAAACACAGGATGAACGGTGTTATCTACAGATACACAAATACAGGATGAATGGTGTTATCTATACGTACACAAACACAGGATGAACGGTGTTATCTACAGATACACAAATACAGGATGAACGGTGTTATCTACACATACACAAATACAGGATGAATGGTGTTATCTACGCATACAAAAAGACATGCTGAATGGTGTTATCTACACATACACAAATACAGGATGAATGGTGTTATCTACACATACACAAACACATGATAAACGGTGTTATCTACACATGCACAAATACAGAATGAACAGTGTTATCAACACACACAAATACAGGATGAACAGTGTTATCTACAAGTACACAAATACAGGATGAATGGTGTTGGATACAAATACACAAATACATGCTGAACGGCATTATAAACACATACACAAATACACACTGAATGGTGTTATCTACACATACACAAATACAGGATGAACGGTGTTATCTACGCATACACGAATACAAAATGAACGGTATTATATACACATAAATACAAGATGAAGAGTGTTATCTACACATACACAAATATAGGATGAATGGTGGTATCTACACATACTCAAATACAGGATGAACGGTGTTATGTACACATACACAAATACATGCTGAACGGTATTATCTACACATACACAAATACAGGATGAACGGTGTTATCTACACATACAGAAATAAAGAATGAACGGTGTTATCTACACATACACAAATACAGGATGAACGGTATTATCTACACATACACAAATACATGTTGAAAGGTATTATGTACACATACACAAGTACATGCTGAACAGTATTGTCTACACATACACAAATACAGGATAAACAGTGTTATCTACACATACAGCAATAAAGAATGAATGGTGTTATCTACACATTCATAAATACAGGATGAACGGTATTATCAACACATAAACCAATACAGGATGAACAGTGTTATCTACACATACACAAATACAGATTGAACGGTGGTATCTACACATACTCAAATACAGGATGAACAGTGTTATGTACACATACACAAATACATGCTGAAAGGTATTATCTACACATGCACAAATACAGAATGAATGGTGTTATCTTCACATACACAAATACAGGATTAATGGTGTTATCTTCACCAACACAAATACCGGATAAGCGGTGTTATCTGTGCATA
This sequence comes from Protopterus annectens, assembly GCF_019279795.1. NCBI lineage: Eukaryota > Metazoa > Chordata > Ceratodontiformes > Protopteridae > Protopterus > Protopterus annectens. The sequence continues at coordinate 529,300,844 of NC_056748.1, forward strand.
CACATATACAGGATGAAAGGTGTTATGTACACAAACACAAACACATGCTGAATGGTGTTATCTGCACATATACAAATACAGGATGAATGGTTTTATCTACACATACATAAATAGAGGATGAATGGTGTTATCTAGACATACACAAATACTGGATGAATGGTGATATCTACACATACACAAATGCAGGATGAATGGTGTTATCTACACATACACAAATACAGAATGAATGGTGATAGCTACACATACACAAATATAGGATGAACGGTGTTATCTGCACATGTGCAAATACAGGATGAACGGAGGTATCTACACATACACAAATACATGCTGAATGGTGTTATCTACACACTCACGAATACACGTGAACGGTGTTATCTACACATACACAAATACAGGATGAACGGTGTTATCTACACATACACAAATACAGGATGAACTGTATTATCTTCACATATACAAATACAGGATGAATGGTGTTATCTACACATACACAAATACATGCTGAACGATGTTATATACACATACACAAATACATGCTGAATGGTGTTATCTACACATACACAAATACAGGATGAATGGCTTTATCTACACATACACAAATGGTTTTGCACCAGTATACAACTCAGCACAGCTCCTTGTGGTGTCCTGCAGAGTGATACAGGCAACAGAGAGACCTAAGAGAGACTTTTCCAGATTTAAGTATTTTTTTCTCTGTTTTTGCTCTGACTGCCTTTTCCCACCTAAAAAGCGAGTTTCTAACTGATCTGTGCTTGAAAAAGTTTTAATTGTATTGCCTTCCTGCTTTTTACAGTTTTGCACTTGTTATATATCATTCTAAGTCATTTTGTATTGTATAACTGTTGTAGGCTACACACTAAAGTGTGCTAGCCTATTTATAGCATTTACAGTGTTTTCTGTGAGTGTTTCTGCTGTTTCCTGAAAAAAACAAAAATCAAAAAAAAATATTCTCTTTTCCCGCCTTTGCTGAACTAGATTAGTCCAGATTTCAGGCTTGCTGAATTCCAGACTGTGGTATAGGTTCCTGTGTTGCCCATATCCTTACTTGGATAGGAGGAAGCTTCTCTGTTCACCAGTGAGAGTGGGGAGCTTTGAGCAGCCTATCTGTCCCTGGAGGAGTGGTCTCAGCCCAGAAACTAGTAGCTTATTGGCCGTTTTGGGTCAATTCCTATCTCTTTCAGTTTCCCTGTTTTAAAACCCGCATTTGCGCGGTTATGCATGATTTTGCACATAGCGCAGCATCGGGCAGCGCCGCTTAAACAGGTTTAAACTATTCCCGGCTCCACAAAGCCTACTCTTCACTTTTTCCCTTAGAACTTTTCTAACTCTCAAAGTAAGCACTCTATTTTCATTCTAAAGCCCTGCAGTTGCTCTTATAAGTAATCTTATAAGTAAACACTAACAAACTAAAGCACTACACCCTCTCATACTCTTTATAAGTACTAGGCTCCCTATTGGTCCATTCTGATCAGTCAAAAATCAGTTCCTTATACTTCTCTGGCATGTCCAAAGGTCAGTTTCAGGTTTACTCTCCAGTCCAGCTAGTGAATCTGGGAATCTTGAGGCAATGTTACAATTGCCTTATGTACACAGACCACCCTCTCCTCCTCCCAACAAGCTCAAATATATGTGAGAGATGCAACTATACAGCTAAACTGGAAGCTGAGCTCTCTCAACCCAGGACTGGCACAGTCAGTCAGAAGGAGAAGGAAACCACACACACCACAAATCCAGTCTCACATAGACCTATCGTATCAGCAAACCAAACACATAAACACACAAAAACATACTCGGAGGCTCTAAATAAAAATCTGCCAAAGCAGCATTGACCTCCAAAGCAGACATTCAAGCACCCACTACCTCACAACAATACCCACGTTTTACATATTTCACAAAGTCAGTGTGCCACACAGTCACAGCCCTTAAGGCTAAACAACGCACCTAATACACTTGTAATAGGTGACTATATTGTCAGACACACTGACGTCCCACTCACCAGACTGAACAAGGAGAAGGTCACTGTAAGCTGCCTGTGGGGTGCCAGGAAAAGACACATAACACAAACACTCAGGTCACTCCAAAGCAAGTAAAAATATGACTCCGTCATTGTCCATGCTGGCGTGAATGACCTGAGACGTATCTCCCTGGACTATATGAAAAGAGACATAGAGGAGCTCTCTGATCATGTAGCCCAGGCCGGTATGACCCTGACCTTGAGTAGCATCTTGCCCTCACCAAGAATGATGCCACAGTATAAAGACAAAATGATAAATTTTAACAATTGGCTAAAGTATTGGTGTCATTCAAAGGGGATCCGGTATCTGTCAGCCTGGGTCAACATGCTCGACAAGCCACGTTGCTTCACTAGGGACGGCTTGCACCTGTCAACTCTGGGCTTTCGAATACTGGCTAAGGCTCTTGCCACCCCCATAGTGCCTTTTTTAGGCAAGGCTCAAAAGACAAACCCACCTCCATAGACAACACAAGGAAAAAAAGAACTAAGGGTAATGCTGCTCAACGCCAGAAGTCTAAACCTCAAGATGCACGCACTCGAGGCTCTCCTCACTATGGAGAATTCTGATATCTGTGCAGTAACAGAAACCTGTTTTCATGGCTCCTGAGAGCACCCCAGCACTACCAGGTTATACCTCATACCATGCTTTTTGGCCCCAAAACTCGGACCAAATCACAAAAGGAGGGGATGTATCCATATTCATCAAAGATACCCACACCTCCAGGTTAGTGGCACTGCACGAAGCATCGGAGACCATCCATGTGCAACTAACAGTGGGCAAAACTGCCTTTCAGTTTGTAGCCTGCTACAGACCACCCTCCCAAACTCAGGAACCCCACTCGGCATTCCTGAGAACACTGGAGAATATGAAGGTCTCTCCAAACACCATAATATTGGGTGACTTCAACTACCCAAACATCGACTGGGAAAACTACTCAAGCCACAGCACCCTCGCCCAACGGTTCCTAGAATTTATAAACTCAAATGCTATGGAACAACTGGTCACCACTCCCACAAGAGGGGACAACATAGTGGACCTGGTCATCACCAACATGGGGATTCTATGTTCCACACCAGAGGTAAACCCATCATTGGTAAGATCAGACCATAAATTAATCTCACTGGACATCCATATCCCATCCCCACCCCCAGCCAAGAAAACCACGGTGGAAAATTTCTCAAAAGCAAACTTCACACTTCTCAAAACTGAGATGGAATCCTTCAAAGCCTCCGGGCCAGTGGAAAATACTGCCCAAACCGCAGAATCCTTTACAAGCGCTTTCTATTAACACCTACAGGAATGCATGAATTGTGCTATCCCAAATAAAACCAAGACTCACTCCTCCAAAGGCAGGAGACCTGTCTGGTGGACCCCGGCCATAAATAAGCTATACAACAGAAGGAGGAAGCTGCTACATGATAGAGCAAAATCCCAAAAAGGGAAGGCATCTCTGATCAGTACTAACAAGCAACTACAATCCCTCATAAAATCATCCAAGGCAAGCTTCGAAAGAAAAATTGTACAAGACGCTAAAGATAATCACAAGGCTTTCTTTAGTTATGTCAGGAATCTGGGTGGCAACTCCCAGATATGCTCTGAGTCAGTGCAAAATGACAAAAAATACACTGAACCCGCAGACATTGCCAACATCCTGGCAGACAGGCTCAGTGCAAACTCCCCCCCCCCCAAAAGAGCAAATGTCCATCCCAACAGAATGTAGCCTCCCTGACATCACAGATGCACAGGTGAAAGCTGCCCTCTGAAAAGTGAAAAACACAACATCAATAGGACCGGACGGTGTCCCGGGCTGCGTCTTACATGAGCTCCAAGAAGAACTGAACCCTTACATAAAGTCACTGTTCAGTCTCAGCCTTACTACAGGATATTTACTCAAAGAATGCCATACAGCAACAGTGGTCCCACTCCACAAAGGTGGTGCCACAACAGACCCCGGTAATTATCGCCCCATAAGCCTGACTAGTCTGGTCTGCAAAGCTATGGAGCATATCATCAAGGAACTCATAAACAAAGACATTGGGAACCTTCAGACACTGGATCCTACCCAATTCGGCTTTGTTAAGGGCAGATCTTGCTTCTTAAACCTAGTTGACTTCTTTGAAACAGTTAGTAAGGCCATAGATGAAGGGAAGGTAGTCCACACGGCCTACCTGGACCTCGCAAAAGCCTTCGACACAATTCCCCACTTGGGCATCATGAATAAGCTCACCAGCTTAAATATCAACCCCTATGTCACAAGATGGGTTGCAAACTGGCTCAGGGATAGAACCCACATGGTCAGAATTGCAGGTGCCATGTCAGACTCAAAACAAGTTACAAGTGGCGTCCCACAAGGCTCAGTCCTGGGACCTCTCTTGTTTGGTATATACTTTTTTGAGGTACAGGCTAACACGGGAGGACTATGGCTGACCAAGTTCGCAGATGACTGCAAACTGGGAGCCATAATCGACTCTCTGGCTGACACAAGCATCCTCCAAAAAGGTCTCACAGAGACGGATACCTGGTGCCAGAGCCATGGCCTCAAGCTAAATGCCAAAACGTGCATAGTCATCCCCTTTGGGAAAAACAAAGTGCCCACAAATTACCACATAGGTCATAATCCATTAAGTACGGAAGAAGTAATTAGGGATTTGGGGACCCAAGCAGATAGTAATCTCTCCTTTGACAATCACGTTGCCAAAGTGGTTAGAAAGACCTTCTATATAGCCCACCTTATCACGAAAAGGTTCACATCTAGATCAAGAGAGGTCATTGTGCCCCTCTACTCATCACTGATCAGGCCCATAATTGAATACAATGCCCCCTTTGGGATGTACCATACCCAACACCTGGAGCAACTGGAGAGACCCCAAAAGTACCTCACCAAGAGGATCAAGGGCCTCAAACAGATGCCCTATGCAGTTCAGCTAAAGAAACTCCAGCTCTACTCAGTTGTTTACCGCCTACTCAGAGGCGACCTATGCCTGACGTATAAAGCCATGTCCAACCCAGAATTAATGGGCATACTCCACCTCAGGAAATCCAAATCCCATAGAGCTGCACGCTCCAGGGGACTTAAACCTCAGCACAGCAATAAATAGGACATGCTGGAGGGACAGATTCATATCCTAAAGGCTCCCCTCACTCTGGAACAGGATCCCAATTCATGTTAGGCAGAGCCCCTCACTGACCCTTTTCAAGAGAAATCTTGACGAGTGGATGGGGGATTGTAAGTTTACCCCCTGGGATCTCTTCTATGTCCTTGCTAGACAGAGGCACAGTAAACTAACTTTAAAAGGGCTATCTTCTGTGACCTTAACTAATCTAAAAGGGAGGCGAAAGCCAAACACACTCTGGCTAGGCTTATAAATGCCCTAGGGCAGATAGCCTAGTATCAGCCTATGAACCTATGAATGGTGTTATCTAGATATACACAAATATAGGATGAACGGTGTTATCTGCACATACACAAATACAGGATGAACGGAGTTATCCACACATACACAAATGCAGGATGAATGGTGTTATCTACACATGTACAAATGCAGGCTGAACAGTGTTACTTACACATGCACAAATACAGGATGAACAGTGTTATCTACACATACACAAATTCTGTGTTATCTACACATACACAAATACAGGATGAACGGTGTTATCTAAACATAAACAAATACGGGATGAACGGTGTTAACTACACATACACAAATACAGGATGAATGGTTTTATTTACACATACACTAATACAGGAAGAACAGTGTTATCTACACATACACAAACACATGTTGAATGTTATTATCTACACATACGCAAATACAGGATGAATGGTGTTATTTGCACATACACAAATACAGAATGAATGGTTTTATCTTCGCATACACAAATACAGGATTAATGGTCTTATCTTCACCAACAGAAATACAGGATGAATGGTGTTATCTGTGCATAGACAAATACAGGATGAACAGTGTTATCTTCACATACACAAATACAGCATGAACGGTATTATCTACACATACACAAATAAAGGATGAACGGTGTTATCTACACATACAGAAATACAGGATGAATGGTGCTATCTAGACATACACAAATACAGGATGAACGGTGTTATCTACACATACACAAATGCAGGATGAATGGTGTTATCTACACATGCACAGAGGATGAACGGTTTTATCTGCACATACACAAATACATGATGAATGGTAATATCTAAACATACACAAATATAGGATGAACGGTGTTATCTACACATGCGCAAATACAGGATGAATGGAGTTATCTACATATAAACAAATACACTCTGAATGGTGTTATCTACATATTTACAAATACACATGACCGGTGTTATCTACACATGCACAAAAACAGGATGAATGGTGTTATCTACACATACACAAATACTCGCTGAACGTTTTTATCTAAACATACACAAATACAGGATGAAAGGTGTTATCTACACATTTACAAATACACGTGACCAGTGTTATCTACAAATGCACAAATACAGGATGAATGATGTTATCTACACATACACAAATACAGGATAAATGGTGTTATGTACACAAACACAAATACAGGATGAACGGTGTTATCTACACATACACAAATACAGGATAAACTCTATTATCCTCACATACACAAATACAGGATGAAAGGTGTTATCTACACACACACAAAAACATGCTGAACAGTGTTATCTACACATACACAAATACAGGATGAATGGTTTTATCTACACATACACAAATACAGGATGAATGTTGTTATCTACACATACACAAACACAGAATGAACGGTGTTATCTACACATACAGAAATGCAGGATGAACTTTATTATCTACACATACACCAATACAGGATGAACGGTGTTATCTACACATACACAAATACAGGATGAAAAGTATTGTCTACACATACACAAATACAGGATGAATGGTGTTCTCTGCACATACACAAATACAGGATGAATGGTATTATCTTCACATACACAAATACAGGATGAACTGTGCTATTTACACATACACAAATACAGGATGAACTGTATTATCTTCACATACACAAATACAGGATGAATGGTTTTATCTAAACATACCCAAATACAGGATGAACGGTATTATCTACACATACACAAATACAGGATGCATGGTGTTATCTACACATATACAAATACAGAATGAATGGTGTTATCTTCGCATACACAAATACAGGATTAATGGTGTTATCTTCACCAACAGAAATACAGGATGAACGGTGTTATCTGTGCATAGACAAATACAGGATGAACGGTGTTATCTTCACATACACAAATACAGTATGAACGGTATTATCTACACATATACATACACAAATAAAGGATGAACGATGTTATCTACACATACACTAATACAGGATGAGTGGTGTTACCTAGACATACACAAATATAGGATGAACGGTATTATCTGCACATACACAAATGCAGGATGAATGGTGTTATCTACACATACACAGAGGATGAATGGTTTTATCTGCACATACACAAATACAGGATGAATGGTAATATCTAAACATACACAAATATAGGATGAACGGTGTTATCTACACATGCGCAAATACAGGATGAACGGAGTTATCTACATATACACAAATACATGCTGAATGGTGTTATCTACACATTTACAAATACATGTGACTGGTGTTATCTACACATGCACAAATACAGGATGAATGGTGTTATCTACACATACAGAAATACTTGCTGAACGGTATTATCTTCACATACACAAATACAGGATGAATGGTGTTATCTACACATACACAAATACTCGCTGAACGTTTTTATCTAAACATACACAAATACAGGATGAAAGGTGTTATCTACACATTTACAAATACACGTGACCAGTGTTATCTACACATGCACAAATACAGGATGAATGATGTGATCTACACATACACAAATACAGGATAAAGGGTGTTATGTACACAAACACAAATACAGAATGAACGGTGTTATCTACACATACACAAATACAGGATAAACTGTATTATCCTCACATACACAAATACAGGATGAAAGGTGTTATCTACACACACACACAAAAACATGCTGAACAGTGTTATATACACATTTACAAATAAACGTGACCAGTGTTATCTACACATGCACAAATACAGGATGAATGGTTTTATCTACACATACACAAATACAGGATGAATGTTGTTATCTACACATACACAAATACAGGATGAGCAGTGTTATCTACACATACAGAAATGCAGGATGAACTTTATTATCTACACATACACAAATACAGGATGAAAAGTATTGTCTACACATACACAAATACAGGATGAATGGTGTTCTCTGCACATACACAAATACAGGATGAATGGTATTATCTTCACATACACAAATACAGGATGAATGGTGCTATCTACACATACACAAATACAGGATGAACTGTATTATCGTCACATACACAAATACAGGATGAATGGTGTTATCTACACATACACAAATACAGGATGAATGGTGTTATCTACACATACACAAATACAGGATGAACGGTATTAGCTTCACATACACAAATACAAGAGGAATGGTGTTATCTACATTTACACAAATACAGGATGAATGGTGCTATCTAGACATACACAAATACAGGATGAATGGTGTTATCTACACATACACAAATACAGGATGAATGGTGTTATCTACACATACACAAATATAGGATCAATGGTGTTATCTACACATACACAAATACAGGATGAAAGGTATTATCTACACATAAACAAATACAGGATGAATGGTTTTATTTAAACATAGCCAAATACAGGATGAACAGTATTATCTACACATACACAAATGCAGGATGTATGGTGTTATCTACACATACACAAATACAGGATGAATGGTGTTATCTACACATACACAAATACAGGATTAATGGTATTATCTTCACATACACCAATACAGGAGGAATGGTGTTATCTATACATACAGAAATACAGGATGAATGGTGTTATCTACACATACACAAATACAGGGTGAACGGTGTTATGTACACAAATACAAATACAGGATGAATGGTGTTATCTGCACATACACAAATACAGGATGAATGGTGTTATCTACACATACACAAATACAGGATGAACGGTGTTATCTACACAAATACACGTACAGGAGAAATGGTGATATCTACACATACAGAAATACAGGATGAACAGTATTATCTACAAATACAGGATGAAGGTTGTTATCTATGCATATACAAATACATGCTGAACAATGTTATCTACACATACAATAATACAGGATGAATGGTTTTATCTGCACAAACATAAATACAAGATGAATGGTATTATCTACACATACACAAATACAGGATGAACGGTGTTATCTACACATACACAAATACAGACTGAATGGTGATATCTACACATACACAGATATAGGATGAACTGTGTCATTTGCATATACACAAACACAGCATGAACAGAGTTATCTGCACATACACAAATACAGAATGGACGGTGTTATCTACACATACACAAATAGAGCATGAACAGTGTTATCTACATATAAACAAATCTGTACTGAACGGTGTTATCTACACATTCACAAATACAGGATAACCGGTGTTATCTACCCATGAACAAATACAGGATGAATGGTGTTATCTACACATACACAAATACAGGATGAACAGAGTTATCTACTCATACACCAGTACAGGATTAATGGTGTTATCTACACATACATAAATACAGAATGAATCATGTTATCTGCACATACAGAAATACAGGAATAATGGTGTTATCTACACATACACAAAAACAGGATGAACGTTGTTATTTTCACATACACAAATACAGGATGTACTGTGTTATCTACACATACACAAACACAGGATGAACGGTATTATCTTCACAAACACAAATACAGGATGAACTTTGTTATCTACACATACACAAATACATGCTGAACGGTTTTAACTAAGCACACACAAATACAGGATATATGGTTTTATGTCAACATGCACAAATACAGGATCAATGGTGTAGTCTACACATACACAAATGAAGGATGAAGGGTGGTATCTACACTTAGACAAATACAGCATGAGTGGCGTTAACAACACATACACAAGTACATGCTGAACGGTGTTATCAACACATACACAAATACATGCTGACTGGTGTTATCTACACATTCACAAATACAGGATGAACAGAGTTATCTGCACATACACAAATACAGGATGATCGGTGTTATCTACACATACACAAATACAGGATGAACGTTGTTATCTACACATTCACAAATACAGGATGAATGGTGTTATCTACACTTATACATATACAGGTTGAATGGATTATCTAGAAATACAAAAATAAATGCTGAAAGGTATTATCTACACATGCACAAATACAGGAGGAACAGTTTAATCTACACATATACAAATACAGGATGAATGGTGTTATAAACACATACATAAATACATGCCGAATGGTGTTATCTTCACAAACACAAATACATGCCGAATGGTGTTATCTTCACAAACACAAATACAGGATGAATGATGTTATCTACACATACACAAAAACAGTGTGAACGGTGTTATTTTTAAATACACAAATACAGGCTGGACGGTGTTATCTACACATATAGAAATACAGGATGAATGGTGTTATCTACACATACACAAATACAGGATGAACAGTGTTATCTACACATACACAAATATAGGATGAATGGTGTAATCTACACATACACAAATAGAGGAAGAACTGTATCTGCACATACACAAATACAGGATGAATGGTGTTTTCTACACATACACAAATACAGGATGAACAAAGTTATCTACACATACAAAAATACATGCTGAACGGTGTTATCTACGCATACTCAAATAGAGGATTAATGGTGTTATGTGCACACACACAAATACATGTTTATCTGTATTATCTACACCTACACAAATACAGAATGAATGGTCTTATCTACACATACACAAATACAGGCTGAATGGGGTTATCTTCATATAGACAAATACAGCATGAATGGTGTTATCTACACCTACACAAATACAGAATGAATCATGTTATCTACACATACACAAATGCAGGATGAACGGTGTTATCTACACATACACAAATACAGGATGAACGGAGTTATCCACTCATACACAAATACAGGATGAATGGAGTTATCTACACACACAAATACAGGATGAACGGTGTTATCTACACATACACAAATTCTGTGTTATCTACACATAAACAAATACAGGATGAATGGTGTTAACTACACATGCAAAAATACAGGATGAATGGTATTATCAACACATGCACAATTACAGGTTGAATGGTTTAATTTACACATACACAAATACAGGATGAACGGTGTTATCTACACATACGCAAATACAGGATGAATGGTGTTATCTACACATACACAAATACAGGTTGAACGGTGTTATCTACACATACACAAATTCTTTGTTATCTACACATGCACAAATACAGGATGAATGGTTTTAACTAAACATGCACAAATACAGGATGAATAGTATTATCTACACATTCACAAATACAGGATGAATGGTTTTATTTACACATAAACAAATACAGGATGAACGGTGTTATCTACACATACACAAATTCTGTGTTATCTACACATAAACAAATACAGGATGAATGGTGTTAACTACACATGCAAAAATACAGGATGAATGGTATTATCAACACATGCACAATTACAGGTTGAATGGTTTAATTTACACATACACAAATACAGGATGAACGGTGTTATCTACACATACGCAAATACAGGATGAATGGTGTTATCTACACATACACAAATACAGGTTGAACGGTGTTATCTACACATACACAAATTCTTTGTTATCTACACATGCACAAATACAGGATGAATGGTTTTAACTAAACATGCACAAATACAGGATAAATAGTATTATCTACACATAAACAAATACAGGATGAATGGTGTTATATACACATACACAAACACATGCTGAACCGTATTATCTACACATACGCAAATACAGGATGACTGTTGTTATCTAAACATACACAGATACAGAATGAATTGTGTTAACTTCAAATACACAAATACTGGATTAATGGTGTTATCTTTACCAACACAAATACAGGATGAACAGTGTTATCTGTGTATACACAAATACAGGATAGACGGTGTTATCTGCACATACACAAATACAGGATGAACGGTGTTATCTACACATACAGAAATACCGGATGAATGGTGTTATCTACACATGTACAAATACAGGATGAATGGTATTATCTACACATACATAAATACAGGATGAACAGTGTTATCTATGCATACAAAAGTAAAGGATGAACGGTATTATCTGCACATATACAAATACAGGATGAATTGTGCTATATACAAATACAGGATGAATTGTGCTATCTACACATACACAAATACAGGATGAATGGTGTTATCTACACATACAAAAATACAGGATGAATGGTGTTATGTACACAAACACAAATACAGGATGAACTGTATTATTTTCACATACACAAATACAGGATGAATGATGTTATCTACACATACACAAAAACTTGTTGAACAGTGTTATCTACACATAGACAAATACAGGATGAATGGTTTTATCTACACATACACAAATACAAGATGAATGGTGTCATTTGCACATATACATATAAAGGATGAACGTTGTTATATACAAATACACAAACACAGGATGAACGGTTTTATCTACACATACACAAATACAGGATGAACTTTGTTATCTACACATACACAAATACATGCTGAAAGGTGTTATCTATACATACACATATACAGGATGAATGGTGTTATCTGCACATACACAAATACATGCTGAATGGGTTTATCTACACATACACAAATACAGGATGAACGGTGTTATCTTCACATACGCAAATACAGGATGAACGGTATTATCTACACATACACAAATACAGGATGAATGGTTTTATCTACACATACACAAATACAGAATGAACGGAGTTATTGACACATACACAAATACAGGATGAATGGTGTTATCTACACATATACAAATACAGAATGAATCGTGTTATCTGCTCATACACAAATGCAGGATGAACGGTGTTAGCTATACAGTAGAAGGAGGAAACTAGTACAGAAAAGAGTAAAATCCCAAGAAGGGAAGACATCCTTGATCAGTGTCAGCAAGAAACTACGATCCCTCATAAAAACATCCAAGGCAAGCTTTGAAAGAAAAATTGGCAAGGACTCCAAAGATAACCACAAGGCATTCTTTAGCTATGTCAAGAAACTAAGTGGCAATGCTCCGATCTGCTCAGAGTTAGCGCAGAATAGCACAAAATACACTGAACCAACCGATATTGCCAACATCCTGGCAGACAGGTTCAGTGCAAACTTTACCCTCCTCTCACCCCAAAAGGGCCATAACCATACCAGAAGAATGTAGAGTCCCTGAAATCACAGACACTCAGGTTAAAACAGCCCACTCCAAAGCCAAAAACACAGCATCAATGGGACTGGACCGTATCCCAGGCTGCGTCCTACACAAGCTCAAAGACGAACTAACCCCTCACCTAAACACACTGTTCAAACTCAGCCTCTCCACAGGCTAAATACCCATAGAGTGGTGCACAGCAATGGTTATTCCACTCCACAAAGGTGGAGCGACAACAGACCCCAGCAATTATCACCCTATAAGCCTGACTAGCTTGGTCTGCAGGGCTATGGAGCGCATCATCATGGAACTCATTAACAGAGACATTGGGAACCTCCAAACAAGATAGGTTGCCAACTGGCTCACGGACAGAACCCACATGGTAAGACTTGCGGGAGTTAGGTCCGTCTCTAAACCGGTTACAAGTGGTGTTCCCCAGGGCTCAGTCCTAGGACCCCTCCTGTTCGGCATATACTTCTCAGAGGTACAGGTAAGCACAGGAGGACTATGGCTGACCAAGTTCACAGATGACTGCAAACTAGGGGCTATAATTGACTCTCTGGTTGACACAGACATCCTCCAAAAGGGTCTCACTGAGATGGATACCTGGTGTCAAAATCATGGCCTCAAGCTAAATGCCAAAAAGTGCATAGTCATCCCCTTTGGAAAAAACAAAGTACCCACAAACTACCACATAGGTGGTAGTCCCATAAATACGGAAGACATAATAAGGGATCTGGGGACTCAAGTAGATAGTAATCTCACCTTTGATAATCACATTGCCAAAGTGGTTAGAAAATCCTTCTACGTGGCCCATTTAATCACAAAAGGGTTCACATCCAGATCAAAAGAGGTCATTGTGCCCCTCTACTCATCACTAATCAGACCTATCTTAGAGTACAACGCCCCATTTAGGATGTACCTTACAAGGCACCTGCAATGGCTGGAAAGACCACAGAAGTACCTCACCAAGAGGATCAATGGCCTCAAACAGATGCCCTATGCAGCTCGACTGAAGAAACTCCAGTTGTACTAGGTTGCATACTGCCTACTCAGAGGTGATCTCTGCCTGACATACAAGGCCATGTCCAACCCAGAATTGATGGACATGTTCCACTTAAAGAAAACCTTATCCCCTCGAGCCACACGCTCTAGGGATCTAAACCTCACCACAACAATAAATAGGACGTGCTGGAGGGATAGATTCCTGTCCCAGAGACTTCCCATGCTTTGGAACAAGATCCCAATCTACATTAGGCAGAGCTCCTCACTAACACTCTTCAAAAGAAACCTTGATGAGTGGATGGGAAACAGAAAGTTTACCTCGAGGATCACTTCAGTGGCTCTGCTGGACAGAGGCATAGGGAACTAATCTAAGGGGGCAGTGAAAGCCAACACAATCTGGCTAGGCTTATAAATGCCTTCGGGTAGATATCCTAGTACTCACATATGAACCTATGAGCCTATGAACATACACGGATACAGGATGAACGGTGTTATCTACAAATACAAAAATAAATGCTGAAAGGTATTACCAGGATGAACAGTGTTATCTACACATACAAGTATACAGGATGAACGGTGTTATCTACAAATACAAAAATAAATGCTGAAAGGTATTATACACAAATACTGGAAGAACAGTTTAATCTACACATACACAAATACAGGATAAAAGGTGTTATAGACACATACACAAATACATGCTGAACGGTTTTATCTAAACATACATAAATACAGGATGAACAGTGTTATCTACCATACAAAAAAAAGGATGAGCGGCGTCATTTTCACATAAACGAATACAGGATGTACAGTGTTATCTACACATACACAAACACAGGATGAACGGTATTATCTTCATATACACAAATAGAGGCTGAATGGTGTTATCTACACATACACAAATACATGTTGAACGGTTTTATCTAAACATACACAGATACAGGGAGAATGGTGTTATGTACACATGCACAAATACAGGATCAACGGTGTAGTCTACACATACGCAAATGAAGGATGAAGGGTGGTATCTACACTTTGACAAATACAAGATGAGTGCTGTTATCTACACATACACGAGTACATGCCAAACGGTGTTATCTCCACATACACAAATACAGGATGAACGGTGTTATCTACACATGCACAAGTACAGGATGAACAGTGTTATGTAAACAAACAAATATATGATGAACGGTGTTATCTGCACATACACAAATATATGCTGAATGGTGTTATCTACACATACACAAATACAGGATGAAACTTTTTTTCTACACATACACAAATACAGGATGAATGGTGTTATCTAGACACACAAATATAGGATGAACAGTGTTGTCTGCACATACACAAATACAGGATGAACGGAGTTATCTATTCATACACAAATGCAGGATGAATGGTGTTATCTACACATACACAAATACAGGATCAATGGTTTTATCTACACATATACAGGATTAATGGTATTATCTACAAATGCACAAATACAGGATGACTGGTGTTATCTACACATACTCAAATACATGCTGAACAGTTTTATCTACACATACACTAATACAGGTTGAATGGTTTTATCTGCACATACACAAATACAGGATGAATAGCGTTATCTACAAATACAAAAATAAATGCTGAAAGTTATTATCTACACATGCACAAATACAGGATGAACGGTATAATCTACAAATACACAAATGCAGGATGAATGGTGTTATAAACACATACACAAATACATGCTGAATGGTGTTATCTACACATACACAAATACAGGATGTACGGTGTTATCCACACATACACAAATACAGGATGAATAGTGTTATCTGCATATACACAAATACAGGATATACGGTGTTATCTACTCAATCCACAAATCCAGGATGAACGGTGTTATCTAAACATACACAAATCCATGCTGAATGGTGTTATCTACACATTCACAAATACAGGAAGACCGGTATTATCTACACATGCACAAATACAGGATGAAAGGTGTTATCTACATATACACAAATACAGGATGAATAAAGTTTTCTACTCATACACCTATACAGGATAAATGGTGTTATCTACACATACACAAATACAGAATGAATTGTGTTATGTGCACATACACAAATACGGGATGAACGGTGTTATCTACCCATACAAGTATACAGGATGAATGGTGTTATCTACAAATACAAAAATAAATGGCTGAAAGGTATTATCTACACATACACAAATACTGGAAGAATGGTTTATTCTACACATACACAAATACAAGTGAAAGGTGTTATAGACACATACACAACTGCATGCCGAATGGTGATATCTACACATACACAAAATACATGATGAACTGTGTTATCTACACATACATAAAAACAGGATGAATGGTGTTATTTTCAAATACACAAATACAGGATGTGTGGTGTTATCTACACATACACAAACTCAGGATAAACGGTATTATCTCCACATACAAAAATACAGGATGAATGGTGTTATCTACACATACACAAATAGTTGCTGAACGGTTTTATATAAACATACACAAATACAGGATGAATGGTCTTATTTACACATGCATAAATACAGGATCAAGAGTGTAGTCTACAGATACACAAATGAAGGATGAAGGGTGGCATCTACACTTAGACAAATACAGGATGAGTGGTGTTATCTACACATACACAAGTACATGCAGAATGGTGTTATCTACTCATTCAGAAATAGAGGATGATCGGTGTTATTTTCAAATACACAAATACAGGATGTACGGTGTTATCTACACATGCACAAATACAGGATAAATGGTATCTTCACAGACACAAATAAAGGATGAATGGTGTTATCTACACATACACAAATACATGCTGAATGGTGTTATCTACACATTCACAAATACAGGAAGACCGGTATTATCTACACATGCACAAATACAGGATGAAAGGTGTTATCTACATATACACAAATACAGGATGAATAAAGTTTTCTACTCATACACCTATACAGGATAAATGGTGTTATCTACACATACACAAATACAGAATGAATTGTGTTATGTGCACATACACAAATACGGGATGAACGGTGTTATCTACCCATACAAGTATACAGGATGAATGGTGTTATCTACAAATACAAAAATAAATGGCTGAAAGGTATTATCTACACATACACAAATACTGGAAGAATGGTTTATTCTACACATACACAAATACAAGTGAAAGGTGTTATAGACACATACACAACTGCATGCCGAATGGTGATATCTACACATACACAAAATACATGATGAACTGTGTTATCTACACATACATAAAAACAGGATGAATGGTGTTATTTTCAAATACACAAATACAGGATGTGTGGTGTTATCTACACATACACAAACTCAGGATAAACGGTATTATCTCCACATACAAAAATACAGGATGAATGGTGTTATCTACACATACACAAATAGTTGCTGAACGGTTTTATATAAACATACACAAATACAGGATGAATGGTCTTATTTACACATGCATAAATACAGGATCAAGAGTGTAGTCTACAGATACACAAATGAAGGATGAAGGGTGGCATCTACACTTAGACAAATACAGGATGAGTGGTGTTATCTACACATACACAAGTACATGCAGAATGGTGTTATCTACTCATTCAGAAATAGAGGATGATCGGTGTTATTTTCAAATACACAAATACAGGATGTACGGTGTTATCTACACATGCACAAATACAGGATAAATGGTATCTTCACAGACACAAATAAAGGATGAATGGTGTTATCTACACATACACAAATACTTGCTGAATGGTATTATCTTCACATACAGAAATACAGGATGTATGGTGTGATCTACACATACATAAATACAGGATGAATGGTGTTATCTACACATACACAAATACCTGCTGAATGGTATTATCTTCTCATACATAAATACAGGATGAATGGTGTTATCTACACATACACAAATACTTGCTGATCATTTTTATCTAAACATACACAAATACAGAATGAATGGTGTTATGAACACATGCACAAATACAGGTGCAACGGTGTTGTCTACACATACACAAATGAAGGATGAAGGGTGGTATCTCGACATATGCAAATACAGGATGAATGGAGTTATCTGCACATACACAAATACACAAATACACATTCACAAATACAGAATGACCGGTGTTATCTACACATGCACAAATACAGGATGAACGGTGTTATCTACACATACACAAATACACGAAGAACGGAGTTATTTACACATACTCAAATACAGGATGAATAGTGTTATCTACAGGTACACAAATACAGAATGAATCATATTATCTGCACATACACAAATACAGGATGAACTGTGTTATCTACGCATACACATATACATGATGAATAGTGTTATCTAGAAATACAAAAATAAATGCTGAAAGGTATTATCTACACATGCACAATTACAGGATGAACGGTTTAATCTACGCATACACAAATACAGGATGAATGGTGTTATAAACACATACACAAATACATGCCGAATGGTGTTATCTACACATACACAAATACAGGATGTACGGTGTTATCCACCAATGATGTTATCTACACATACACATAAAGGATGAGTGGTGTTATCTGCACATACACAAATACAGGATGAATCGTGTTATCCACACACACACAAGTACAGGATGAATGGTGTTATCTACACATACAAAAATACATGTTGAACGATATTATCTACACATATACAAACAGAGGATGAATGGTGTTATCTACACATACAAATAGATGTTTAACGGTGGTATCTACAAATACAAAAATGCAGGATGAATGGTCTTATCTCCACACACACAAATATAGGATGAACGGGGTTATCTTCATATATACAAATGCAGGATGAATGGTGTTATCGACACATACACGAATATAGGATGAACGGAGTTATCTACACATACACAAATACAGGATGAACAGAGTTATTTATTGATACACAAATACATGATGAATGGTGTTATCTACACATACACAAATACAGAATGAATCGTGTTATCTACACATGCATAAATACAGGATGAACGGTGTTATCTACACATACACAAATGCAGGATGAATGGTGTTATCTACACATACAAAAATTCATGCTGAACGGTATTATCTACACATACACAAATTGAGGATGAATAGTGTTATCTAAACACACACAAATAGAAGTTTAACGGTGTTATCTACACATACACAAATACAGGATGAATGGGTTTATCTTCATATAGACAAATGCAGGATGAATGGTGTTATCGACACATACACAAATACAGGATGAACGGTGTTATCTACACATACACAAATACAGGATGAATGAAGTTATCTACTCATACACAAATACAGGATGAATGGTGTTATCTACACATACACTAATACAGGATGAATGGTGTTATAAACACATACACATATAATTGATGAATGGTGTTATCTACAAATTCAAAAAGAAATGCTAAAAGGTATTATCTACACATGCATAAATACAGGATGAACGGTATAATCTACACATACACAAATACCGGATGAATGGTGTTATAAACACATACACAAATACATGACGAATGGTGTTATCTAGACATACACATATACAGGATGTATGGTGTTATCTACACATACAGAAATACAGGATGAATGGTGTTATCTACACATACACAAATACAGGATGAATGGTGTTATCATCACATACACAAATACAGGATGAATGGTGTTATCTACACACACAAAAATACAGGATGAATAGTGTTATCTACACATACACATATACAGAATGAACAGTGTTATCTACACATACACAAATACAGGATGAATAGTGTTATCTACACATACACATATACAGGATGAACGGGGTTATCTTCATATAGACAAATGCAGGATGAATGGTGTTATCTACACATACACAAATACAGAATGAATCATGTTATCTACACATGCACAAATACAGGATGAACGGTGTTATCTACACATACACAAATACACGAAGAACGGAGTTACTTACACATACTCAAATACAGGATGAATAGTGTTATCTACAGGTACACAAATACAGAATGAATCATATTATCTGCACATACACAAATACAGGATGAACTGTGTTATCTACGCATACACATATACATGATGAATAGTGTTATCTAGAAATACAAAAATAAATGCTGAAAGGTATTATCTACACATGCACAATTACAGGATGAACGGTTTAATCTACACATACATAAATACAGGATGAATGGTGTTATAAACACATACACAAATACATGCCGAATGGTGTTATCTACACATACACAAATACAGGATGTACGGTGTTATCCACCAATGGTGTTATCTACACATACACATAAAGGATGAGTGGTGTTATCTGCACATACACAAATACAGGATGAATCGTGTTATCCACACATACACAAGTACAGGATGAATGGTGTTATCTACACATACAAAAATACATGTTGAACGATATTATCTACACATATACAAACAGAGGATGAATGGTGTTATCTACACACACAAATAGATGTTTAACGGTGGTATCTACAAATACAAAAATGCAGGATGAATGGTCTTATCTCCACACACACAAATATAGGATGAACGGGGTTATCTTCATATATACAAATGCAGGATGAATGGTGTTATCGACACATATACAAATATAGGATGAACGGAGTTATCTACACATACACAAATACAGGATGAACAGAGTTATTTATTCATACACAAATACATGATGAATGGTGTTATCTACACATACACAAATACAGAATGAATCGTGTTATCTACACATGCATAAATACAGGATGAACGGTGTTATCTACACATACACAAATGCAGGATGAATAGTGTTATCTACACATACACAAATACAGGGTGAACAGTGTTATCTACACATAAACAAACACAGGATGAATGGTGTTAACTACACATGCACAAATAAAGGATGAACGGTGTTATCTTCACATACACAAACACAGGATGAATGGTGTTAACTACACATGCACAAATAAAGGATGAACGGTGTTATCTTCACATACCCAAACACATGCTGAACCGTATTATCCACAGATATGCAAATACAGGATGAACGGTGTTATCTTCACATACACAAATACAGCATAAATGGTATTATCTACAGATACACAAATACAGGGTGAACGGTGTTATGTACACAAACACAAATACAGGATGAATGGTGTTATCTACACATACACAAATACAGGATGAATGGTGTTATCTACACATGCACAAATACAGGATGAACTGTGTTATCTACACTTACACATACAGAATTACAGGATGAATGGTGTTATGTACAGATACACAAATACAGAATGAATCGAGTTATCTGCACATACACAAATACAGGACGATCGGTGTTATCTACACATACGCATATACAGCATGAATGGTGTTATCTACAAATACAAAAATAAATGCTGAAAAGTATTATCTACACATGCACAAATACAGGATGAACGGTTTAATCTACACATATACAGGATGAATGGTGTTAAAAACACATACACAAATACATGCCAAATGGTGTTATTTAGACATACACAAATACAGGATGTACGGTGTTATCTACACATACAGAAATACAGGATGAATGGTGTTATCTACACATACACAAATACAGGATGAACGGTGTTATCTACACATACACAAATACAGGATGAATGGTGTTATCTACACACACAAAAATACAGGATGAATAGTGTTATCTACACATACACATATACAGGATGAACAGTGTTATCTACACATACACAAATACAGAATGAATGGTGTTATCTACACATACACAAATACAGGATGAATAGTGTTATCTACACATACACATATACAGGATGAACGGGGTTATCTTCATATAGACAAATGCAGGATGAATGGTGTTATCTACACATACACAAATACAGGATGAACGGAGTTATCTACACATACACAAATACAGGATGAATGGTGTTATCTACACATACACAAATACAGAATGAATCATGTTATCTACACATACACAAATACAGGATGAACAGTGTTATCTACACATACACAAATACAGGATGAACGGAGTTATCTATTCATACACAAAAGCAGGATGAACGGTGTTGTCTACTCATACACGAATTCTGTGTTATCTACACATAAACAAATACAGGATTAATGGTGTAAACTACACATGCAAAAATACAGGATGAACGGTATTATCTGTGCATACACAATAAAGGATGAATGGTTTTATTTACACATAAACAAATACAGGATGAATGTTGTTATCTACACATACACAAACACATGCTGAACCGTATTATCTACACATCTGCAAATACAGGATGAATGGTGTTATCTACACATACACAAATACAAAATGAATGGTATCTTCACATACACAAATAAAGGATTAATGGTGTTATCTTCACAAACACAAATACAGGATGAACTGTGTTATCTGTGCATACACAAATACAGGATGGATCATGTTATCTGCGCATACACAAATACAGGATCAATGTTGTTATCTACACATACACACATACAGGATGAATGGTGTTATCTACACATGCACAAATACAGGATGAACGGTGTTATCTACACTTACACAAATACAAGATGAACGGAGTTATCTACACATACAGAATTACAGGATGAATGGTGTTATGTACAGATACACAAATACAGAATGAATCGAGTTATCTGCACATACACAAATACAGGACGATCGGTGTTATCTACACATACACATATACAGCATGAATGGTGTTATCTACAAATACAAAAATAAATGCTGAAAGGTATTATCTACACATGCACAAATACAGGATGAACGGTTTAATCTACACATATACAGGATGAATGGTGTTATAAGCACATACACAAATACATGCAGAATGGTGTTATTTACACATACACAAATACAGGATGAATGGTGTTATCTACACATACAGAAAAACAGAATGAACGGTGTTATTTTCACATACACAAATACAGGATGTACGGTGTTATCTGGACATACAGAAATACATGATGAACAGTGTTATCTACACATACACAAATACAGGATGAATGGTGCTATCTACACATAGACAAATACAGTATGAATGGTGTTATCTACACAAACACAAATACAGGGTGAACGGTGTTATCGACACTTACACAAACACAGGATGAACAGTGTTATCCACACATACACACATACAGGATGAATGGTGTTATCTACACATAGACAAATACAGGATGAATGGTGTTTTCTACACATACACAAGTACAGGATGAATGGTGTTATCTACACATACAAAAATACATGCTGAATGGTCTTATCTACACATACACAATTACAGTATGAATGGGGTTATCTTAATATAGACAAATGCAAGATGAATGGTGTTATCGTCACTTACAGAAATACAGGATGAACGGTGTTATCTACACATACACAAATACAGGATGAACGGAGTTATCTACTTATACATGAATACACTATGAATGGTGTTATCTTCACATACGCAAATACAGAATGAATCATGTTATCTACATATGTACATTTACAGGATGAACGGAGTTATCTACAAATACACAAATTCAGGATGAATGGTGTTATCTACACATACACAAATACAGGATGAACGATGTTATCGACACATACACAAATTCAGTGTTATCTACACATAAATAAATACAGGATGAATGGTGTTAACTACACATGCACAAATACAGGATGAATGGTATTATCTACACTTACACAAATACAGGATGAATGGTTTTATTTACACATAGAAAAATACAGGATGAATGGTGTTATCTACACATACACAAACACATGCTGAACCGTATTATCTACACAAACGCAAATACAGGATGAATGGTGTTATCTACATATACACAAATACAGAATGAATGGTGTTATCTTCACATACACAAATAAAGGATTAATGGTGTTTTCTTCACCAACACAATTACAGGATGAATGGTGTTTTCTGTGCATACACAAATACAGGATGGATTGTGTTATCTGCACATACAGAAATACAGCATGAACGGTATTATCTACACATAAAGAAATACAGGATGAACGGGGTTATTTTCATATATACAAATGCAGGATGAATGGTGTTATCTTCACATACACAAATACAGAATGAAAGGAGTTATCTACATATAAACAAATGTAGGATGAATGGTGTTATCTACACACACACAAATACAGGATGAATTGTGTTATCTGCTCATACACCAATTCTGTGTTATCTGCACAAAAAGAAGTATAGGATGAATGGTGTTAGCTAAACATACACAAATACAGGATGAACGGTGTTATCTACACATACACAAATACAGGATGAATGGAGTTATCTACTCATACACAAATACAGGCTGAATGGTGTTATCTACACATACACAAATACAGAATGAATCGTGTTATCTACACATGCACAAATACAGGATGAACCAATGTTTTCTACACATACACAAATAGAGGATGAATGGAGTTATCTACTCATACACCAATACAGGATGAATGGTGTTATCTACACATACACAAATACAGGGTGAACAGTGTTATCTACACATACACAAATTCTGAGTTATCTACACATAAACAAACACAGGATGAATGGTGTTAACTACACATGCACAAATACAGGATGAATGGTATTATCTACACATACACAAATACAGGATGAATGGTATTATCTACACATACACAAATAAAGGATGAATGGTTTTATCTACACATACACAAATACAGGATGAACGGTGCTATCTACACATACACAAAAATATGCTGAACAATATTATCTACTCATACGCAAATACAGGATGAATGGTGTTATCTACACATACACAAATACAAAATGAATGGTGTTATCTTCACATACACAAATAAAGGATTAATGGTGTTATCTTCGCCAACACAAATACAGGATGAACGGTGTTATCTGTGCATACACAAATACAGGATGGGCGGTGTTATCTGCACATACACAAATACTGGATGAACAGTGTTATCTACACATACACAAATACAGGATGAATGGTGTTATCTACACATACACAAATACAGGATGAATGGTGTTATCTACATATACACAAATTCAGAATGAATGGTGTTATCTACACAAACAAAAATATAGGATGAATGGTGTTATCTACACATACACAAATACAGGATGAATGGTGTTATCTACACATACATAAATACAGGATGAATGGTGTTATAAAAACATACACATATACATGATGAATGGTTTTTATCTACAAATTCAAAAATAAATGCTAAAAGGTATTACTTACAAATGCGCAAATACAGGATGAATGGTTTAATCAATACATACACAAATACAGGATGAATGGTGTTATAAACACATACACAAATACATGCCGAATGGTGTTATCTAGACATACACAAATACAGGATGAACGGTCTTATCTGCACATACAGAAATACAGGATGAACAGTGTTATCTACAAATACACAAATACAGGATGAACGGTGTTATCTACACATACACAGATACAGGATGAATGGTGTTATCTACACATACACAAATATAGGATGAATAGTGTTATCTACACATACACATATACAAGATGACGGTATTATCTTCACATATAGAAACACAGGATGAATGGTGTTATCTACACATACACAAATACAGGACGAATGGTGTTATCCACACATACACAAGTACAGGATGAATGGTGTTATCTACACATACAAAAATTCATGCTGAACGGTATTATCTACACATACACAAATAGAGGATGAATAGTGTTATCTAAACACACACAAATAGAAGTTTAACGGTGTTATCTACACATACACAAATACAGGATGAATGGGTTTATCTTCATATAGACAAATGCAGGATGAATGGTGTTATCGACACATACACAAATACAGGATGACTGAAGTTACCTACTTATACACAAATACAGGATGAATGGTGTTATCTACACATACACTAATACAGGATGAATGGTGTTATAAACACATACACATATACTTGATGAATGGTGATATCTACACATACAAAAATACAGGATGAATGGCGTTATCTACAAATTGAAAAATAAATGCTAAAAGGTATTATCTACACAAGCACAAATACAGTATGAATGGTTTAATCTACACATACACAAATACAGGATGAATGGTGTTATAAACACATACACAAACACATGCAGAATGGTGTTATCTAGACATACACAAATACACGATGTATGGTGTTATCTACACATACAGAAATACAAGATGAACGGTGTTATTTATACATGCACAAATACAGGATGAACGGTCTTATCTACACATACACAAATACAGGATGAATGGTGTTCTCTAAAACTACACAAATACAGTATGAATGGTGTTATCTACACATACACAAATACAGGCTGGATGGTGTTATCTTCACATATGCAAATACAGGATGAATAGTGTTATCTACACATACACAAATACAGGATGAACGGTGTTATACACACATGCACAAGTACAGCATGAATGGTGTTATTTACACATACAAAAATTCATGCTGAACAATATTATCTACACATACACAAATAGAGGATGAATGGTGTTATCTACACACACACAAATAGATGTTTAACGGTGTTATCCACACATACACAAATACAGGAAGAACGGTGTTATCTACACATACACAAATACAGGATGAATGAAGTTATCTACTCATACACAAATACAGGATGAATAGTGTTATCTACATATACACAAATACAGTATGAAGGGTGTTATAAATGCATACACATATGCATGATGAATGGTGTTATCTACAATTTCAATAATAAATGCTAAAAGGTATTACCTGCACATCCACAAATAGAGAATGAATGGTTTAATATACACATACACAAATACAGGATGAATGGTGTTATCGACACATACACAAATACAGGATGAACGGAGTTATCTACTCATACACAAATACAGGATGAATGGTGTTATCTACACACACACAAATACAGAATGAATCGTGTTATCTACACATGCACAAATACAGGATGAACAGTGTTATCTACACATACACAAATACATGCTGAAAGGTGTTATCTAGACATACACAAATACAGGATGTATGGTGTTATCTACACATACAGAAATAGAGGATGAATGGTGTTATCTGCACATACACAAATACAGGATGAACGGTGTTATCTACACATACACAAATACAGGATGAATGGTGTTATCTACACACACAAAAATACAGGATGAATAGTGTTATCTACACATGTACATATACAGGATGAACAGTATTATCTACACATACACAAATACAGGATGAATGGTGTTATCTATACATACACAAATACAGGATGAATAGTGTTATCTACACATACACATATACAGGATGAATGGAGTTATCTTCATATAGACAAATGCAGGATGAACGGTGTTATCGACACATACACAAATACAGGATGAATGGAGTTAGCTACTCATACACAAATACAGGATGAATGGTGTTATCTACACATACACAAATAGAGAATGAATCGTGTTATCTACACATGCACAAATACAGGATGAACAGTGTTATCTACACATACACAAATACAAGATGAACGGAATTATCTATTCATACACAAATGCCGGATGAACGGTGTTGTCTACTCATACACAAATTCTGTGTTATCTACACATAAACAAATACAGGATTAATGGTGTAAACTACACATGCAAAAATACAGGATGAATGGTATTATCTACACATATACAAATAAAGGATGAATGGTTTTATTTACACATAAACAAATACAGGATGGACGGATGGTGTTATCTACACATACACAAACACATGCTGAATCGTATTATCTACACATACGCAAATACAGGATGAATGGTTTTATCTACACATACACAAATACAAAATGAATGGTATCTTCACATACACAAATAAAGGATTAATCGTGTTATCTTCACAAACACAAATACAGAATGAACTGTGTTATCTGTGCTACACAAATACAGGATGAACGGTGTTATCTACACATATAGAAATACAGGATGAATGGTGTTATCTACACATACACAAATACAGGATGAATGGTGTTATCTACACATACACAAATACAGGATGACCGGTGTTATGTACACATGCACAAATACAGGATGAACGGTGCTATCTACACATGCTACTATACAGGTTGAACGGAGTTATCTACACATACAGAAATATAGGATGAATGGAGTTATGTACAGATACACAAATACAAAATGAATCGTGTTATCTGCACATACACAGATACAGGATGAACGGTGCTATCTACACATACACATATACAGGATGAATGGTATTTTCTACAAATACAAAAATAAATGCTGAAAGGTATTATCTACACATGCACAAATACAGGATGAATTGTGTTATCTACACATACATAAAAAAAGGATGAACAATGTTATTTTCACTTACACATATACAGGATGAATGGTGTTATCTACAAATACAAAAATAAATGCTGAAAGGTATTATCTACACATGCACAAATAAAGGATGAATGGTGTTATCTACACATATGCAAAAAAAGGATGAACGGTGTTATTTTCACATACACAAATACAGGATGTATGGTGATATCTACACATGCACAAATCTAGGATGAATGGTGTTATCTGCATATGCACAAATACAGGTTGAACAGGGTTATCTACAAATACACGTATACAGGTTGAACAGTGTTATCTACAAATACAAAAATAAATGCTGAAAGGTATTATCGACACATACACAAACACTGGAAGAATGGTTTAATCTACACATACACAAACACAGGATGAAAGGTGTTACAGACACATACCCAAACACATGCCGAACGGTGTTATCTACACATACACAAATACAGGATGAACAATGTTATCTACACATACAGAAAAACAGGATGAGCAGTGTTATTTTCACATACACAAATACTGGATTTATGGTGTTATCTACACATACACAAACACAGGATAAACGGTATTATCTTCACATACAGAAATACAGGATGAATTGTATTATCTACACATACAAACATACATGCTGAATGGTTTTATTTAAACATACACAAATATAGGATGGTGTTATGTACACATGCACAAATACAGGATCAACGGCGTAGTCTACATTTACACAAAAGAAGGATGAAGGGCGGTGTCTACACAGACAAATTCAGGATGAGTGGTGTTATTTACACATACACATGTACATGCTGAATGGTGTTATCTCCACATACACAAATACAGAATGGATGGTGTTATCTACACTTATACAAATACTTGCTAAATGGTGTTTTTTACACATTCACAGATACAGGATGACTGGTGTTATGTACACATGCACAAATACAGGATGCACAGAGATATCTACATATACAGAAATACAGGATGAAAGATGTTATGTAATGATACACAAATACAAAATGAATTGTGTTATCTGCACATAAACAAATACAGGATGAAGGGTGTTATCTACACATACAAATATACAGGATGAATGGTGTTATCTACACATACACAAAAGGCAATCCACAAATACAGGATGATCTGTGTTATCTACACATACACAAATACAGCATGAACAGTGTTATCTACACATACACAAATACATGCTGAATTCAAAAATACAGGATGACCGGTGTTATCTTACACATGTACAAATACAGGATGAACTGTGTTATCTACGCATACACAAATACAGGATGAATGGTGTTATCTACACATACATAAATACAAGATGAATGGTGTTATCTACACATTTACATATACAGGATGAAAGTTATTATCTACACATACACAAATACAGAATGAACGGTGTTATCTACCCATACATAAATACATGCTGAATGGTATTATCTACACATACACAAATATAAGATGAATGGTGTTATCTACACATACAGAATTACAGGATGAACGGTGTTATCTACTCATACACAAATACAGGATTAATAGTGTTATGTACACATACACAAATAAAGGATGAACAGTGGTATCTACACATGCACAAATACAGGATGAACAGTGTTATCTGCTCATACGCAAATACAGGATGAATGGTGTCATGTACACATACACAAATAAAGGATGAACCGTATTATCTACATATGCACAAATACAGGATGAACAGTGGTATCTACCCATACAGAAATTCAGGATGAACGTTGTTATCTACAGATACTCAAATACAGGAATAACGGTGTTATCTACACATACACTAATACAGCATGAACGGTATTATCTACACATACATAAATACAGGATGAATGGTGTTATCTACACATACATAAATACAGGATGAATGGTGTTATCTACACATACACAAATACAGGATGAATGGTGTTATCTACACATACACAAATACAGAACGAACGGTGTTATCTACATATAGACAAATAAAGGATGAATGGTGTTATCTACACATACACAAATACAGGATGAACGGTGTTATCTACACATACAGAAATTCTGTTTTATCTGCACATACACAAATACAGGATGAACGGTGTTATCTACACATACATAAATACAGGCTGAACGGTGCTATCTACACATACACAAATACAGGATGAATGGTGTTATCTACACATACACAAATACAGGATGAACGGTTTTATCTACATATAGACAAATAAAGGATGAATGGTGTTATCAACACACACACAAATACAGGATGAATGGTGTATCTACACATACAGAAATTCTGTGTTTTCTACACATACACAAATACAGGATGAATGGTGTTATCTACACATACACAAATACAGGATGATTGTTGTTATCTACACATGCACAAATACTGGATGAATGGTATTATTTGCACATACACAAATACAGGATGAATGGTTTTATCTACACATGCACAAGTACAGGATGAACGGTGTTATCTACACGTACACAAATACATGCCGAATGGTATTATCTACACATACGCAAATACAGGAAGAATGGTGTTATCTACACATACACAAATACAGGATGAATGGTGTTATCCTCACATACACAAATTCTTGATTAATGGTGCTATCTTCACCAACACAAATACAGGATGAACGATGTTGTCTACACATACATAAATACAGGATGAATGGTGTTATCTACATGTACACAAATACAGAATGAATGGTGTTATCTACACATGCACAAATACAGGATGAATAGTGTTATCTACACATACACAAATACAAGATTATGGTGTTATCTACACATCCATGAATACATGCTGAACTGCATTATCTACACATACACAAATTCAGGATGAATGGTGTTATCTACACATTCACAAATACAGTATGAATGGTGTTATCTACACATACATAAATACAGGATTATGGTGTTCTCTACACATACACGAATACATGCTGAACTGCATTATCTACACATACACAAGTACAGGATGAACAGTGTTATCTACACATACTCAAATACAGGATGAATGGTGTTATCTGCACTTACACAAATACATGCTGAATAGTATTATCTACACATGCACAAATACATGCTGAACGGTATTGTCTGCACATACACAAATACAGGATAAATGGTGTTATCTACACATAGAGAAACACAGGATGATCTGTGTTATTTACACATACACAAATACATGCCGAACGGTGTTATCTACACATATACAAAGTCAGGATGAACGGTGTTATCGACACATATACAAATACAGGATGAACGTTGTTATCTACACATACAGAAATAAATGATGAATGGTGTTATCTACTCATACAGTACACAAAACATTGTTGATGTACTGTATTACCTACAGCACATACAACATGTACATGCTGTACTGTGTTACCTATGGCACACCTGACATGTGCATGCTATACTGTGTTATCTATAGCACACACAGTATGTACTTGCTGTACTATGTTACCAACACATGCACATCTGCATGTCATATGGTGTTACCTACAGCATACAAAAAATGTAAATGTATCATGTTATCTACAGCATACACAGTATGTACATGCTGTACTCTGTTACCTACTGCATAGGCAACATGTTAATTCTGTATCATGTTACATACAATACACAAGATCTGAATGCTGCACTGTGTTCGCTGCTGCACACTCAACTTATATATGCTGTGCTTTCTGCAGCACACATGTGGATTATGTAGTATGTAATGTACAGTACACACGTATATGCTGCACAGACAACATATAAATGCTGAACTGTGTTATCTGCACTTATGTAAAACACGCATGCTGTGCTCTGTTACCTACAGCACACACAACATGTACATGCTGTATTGTGTTATCTACTGCACACAGTGCACATGCACGCTGTACTTTATTTACCTACAGTGCACACAACATGTACATGCTATACTGTTTTACGTAGAGTACACACAACATATATGTGTTACCTACAACACATACATGTACATGCTGTAATATATTACCTACAGCACACACAACATGTACATGCTATACTGTGTTTCTTACAGTGCACACAATGTGTACATGTTCTACTGTGTTACCAACACATACACATGCACATCTTGTAATAGTGTGTTACCTACAGCACACAGAGCATGTACATTTTGTATCAATTTACCCATAGCACATACATCATGCAGATACTGTATTGTGTTACCTACAGCACACACATGTACATGCTGCATTGTGTTACCTGCAGCACACAAAGCATGCATGATGTACTGTTACCTGTAGCATGCCCAACATGTACATGCTGTATTGTGTTACCTTTAGTGCACACAACACATGAATGGTGTACTGTGTTACCTACAGCACATTTACCTTGTACTTGCTGTACTGTGTTATCTGCAGCACACACAATATGTACATGCCATACTGTATTAACTATAGCACGCACAACATGTACATGCTGTACCGTATTACCAAGTCATGCACATGTAAATGTCATGCTGTGTTACCTATAGCACACAGAAAATGTACCTGCTGTATTATGTTTCCTACAGCATACACAACATGTACATGCTATGCTGTGTTACCTACACCACACAGAACATGCAGAATCTGTACTGTGTTACCTACAGCACACACAGCATGTAAATTCTGTACTGTGTCACCTACAGTGCATACAGCATGTAGATTCTGTTTTGTGTTACCTACAGCACACACATCATGTAGATTATGTACAGTGTTACCTACAGTACATACATGTAGATTCTGTACTGTGTTACCTACAGCACACACAGCATGCAGATTATTTACTGTGTTACCTACAGTACATACAGCATGTAGATTTTGTACTGTGTTACCTATAACACACACAGCACGTAGATTCTGTACTGTGTTACCTACAGTACATACAGCATGTAGATTCTGTACTATGTTACCTATAGTACACTTAACTTATACATGCTATACTGTGTTTCCTACAGCACACACAACATGTAGATTCTGTACCATTTTACTCTCAGTTCACAAAACATGTACATGTTGTACTGTGTTACCTGCTGCACACACAGCACATATATGCTGAATTGTGTTTACACATATGAAAAACATACATGTTGTACTCTATTACCTACAGTGCACACAACATGTAAATGCTGTATTGTGTTACCTAAAGTACATACTACACATGCATGCTGTACTGTGTTACTTACAGCACACACAACATATATATGCTATACTGTGTTACCTACAGCACAAACAACATGTACATGATGTACTGTGTTACCTAGCGCACACACATGTACATGCTATACTTTGTAACCTACAGCACACACAACATGTATATGCTATACTGTATTACCTACAGCATACACATGTATATGCTGTACTGTGTTACCTACAGCACACACAACCCATGCATGCTGTACCATGTTACCTACAGTGCACAAAAAATGTACATGCTATGCTGTGTTACCTACAACACACACATGTTCACCCTGTACTGTGTTTCCAATATATATATATATATATATATATATATATATATATATATATATATATATACATATATGTACATGTCATACTGTGTTACTTACAGCATACAGAACATGTACATGTCTCATTACCTACAACATACACAACATGTAGATTCTGTACTGTGTTACCTACAGCACTCATAATGTGTACATGCTATCCTGTGTTACCTGCTGCACACACAGCATACATGCATTACTGTGCTACTTACAGCACACACATTTGCATGCTGTACTGTGCTACATACACATACACATGTACATGTCATGCTATGTTACCTAAAGTACACATGATGCACTGTGGTACCTGCACCAAGCAAAACATGTACTGTGACTGATGGTAGTGCTTTTGGTGACTGGGCGTATAACCTAGCATGTACATTCCCTGAAGAGTTTGTGGTGCCTTTTGGAGCAGGCACAGTCACAAACAGACTTTATGAATTTGACAGTCCTACAGGAATTATGCATATTCACAGCTAAAAATATCAATTATGACTGTGTATTTCAGCAGGTTAACTCCAAGAAAGATTATGTCTAATACATTCCATTCACTGATGATGTCATATATGCATTTTATTGTCCTTATGTATATCTCACCAGTTCAACTCTTCATGTACAGGCAGTATTCAAAGGCTGACAGTCTATATGGATGTTTCACCTTAACAATATCCATGACAAGTAAATGGTTTTACAAAATCCAGTCTTATTGTTTTTGTAGAAATAGTTGGACCACCAAGTTATAACAAACTGCATCATGCATGACCAGTGTAAGATTAACTTCTTAATATGTACACATGTAGAGTTCATGTCAATCCCACATTGTGAGGTCACACTGGATGAGTCCATAGTGGGATTCCATGGTTACTTTGTATTTATGCAGTAAATGTGAGATAAGGCAACAAAAGGGTGGCATAAAATGTGTTGCTGCTTTCAGATGCCCACAGTAGTTAAGCACTTGATTTTGTAGTGTATAGTAGTATGCAGGACAGCACAGCAGAACCCAGACTTACATGCAGAGTTGTAACTGACTTGTTCATGGAAATGAATGGAAATAGATATTATAGACACTTTGATATATATATGACTTAGAGGAAAAAAGTTCAACTTTGCCACTACCAACCACAGCTTTGTTATTGATTCAGGCAATAGAAGAGTTACCCAGAGTGTTGGGACAGCAGTGAAAGCCAACCTACCCATCCTGGGATGGGGTGGGGGGAGTGGATCAGTTTAGCTTATCACTACCATGCAAGTGAAGGCTTGCATGGCATTGGAAATAGCCAGGACCAGGGAAGTAAACTTGGTGCTGTGAAGCTAGTGCTATCACAATTCAATTTTGCATGTGTAGTAATACTTATGTGTATAGAGAAGGAAAAACATGTAGCTGTGGTAATGTGGGCATTTACCTCCTCAGGAGGGATTCAGGCTTGTTAAAATTGTGTTCCAGCTGTCAGTGCAGCTCATGCTTTCCTGGGGAGGGTCCTCTAACAGGCACAAGAATGTGGCAGGGCATTATCAGAAGAAGGGAAAGAATTGCTGGTCATTGATAGCAGACCTCCCCTGCAAGTTCTTTTGGCTGCAAGTTCAGACAGTCTTGGTTAGGAAGACTGGTGGTTCACAGATGGCCATTATGTAAACAGCCTTCATGTCTGTCTAGATGACAGATCCACCCAGTCATCTCTCACTCAAGCCAGTGACCCTGTGTCACTAATAGATAATGATGGTCTTAGTCTCATTACCATGGGGCTGGTGGTCAACATGTGGGGAGATAAAAGGCACATAGAAAACCAATATACTTTTGCAAGTTTCTTTACCCATGTTCACCTAGAACATCAGCTCTTATTTGATGGCATGTACTGCTACAAGAACCATAAATAGGGCTGGAGAAATACAGATATTTAACAGGCATTCTATATGCGGGCATTATGACTAGGTACAAGATGTATTTATTGTGGCAACAGAGTAAAAGCATACTAATCTTGTATTTCTGCTGTCAATCAACAATGATAAAGCTCTCTCTTCTTACACAGTATGTAGAAGACAATGAGATAAAACAAAAGGGTCTACTACATGCTCATCTATGCTGGCATTTTAAAATATCTATAAAGTTGACAGGATAGCCAACCACCTTCAGTCACAATACTGTATTGTGGATGAATAGCTGTGTTGGCAGTTCTCGTTCTTGTAGTATAAGACCAACATGACTATGTCTACTCTGCTCAGCTAGAATGAAAATCACCTGAGATAGGTTGCTAACACATACCTCTCAACTGTCCAAATTTTCACAGAATGCCCAGGTTTCTCCCTTATATTTTTGGTCTGTTCCTCATAAAATTTGTGATTTTATGGATTTTTGTGGCAAATTAGTGAGGATTGAACTTACTAAATAATGACAGGCAATTGAGTTTCATACTTCATATCCTTCAGAAAAAATGCATAGTAACACAAGACTCTCTTTATTCTAGCAACTTTCTAAGTTTATAAGAGCAAAATTTAAAATATGGCCCTATTTTGGAGCTTCCCCCCATTATTTTTGGCTTTGTCCAGATTTTTGTGGTAAGAGGTTGAGAGCTATGCTTTAACAATTTAATTTGCTTTCAGAATGATCCAAAATAGCTGCTGTTACATTACACTAGAAGAAAAATGTGGTCTGCAATGACAAAACTGAAGACAATAATCCACTTTGTGTCAAGGTCCCATTTTGCAGTAAAATGGAGGACATCTCACCGCAGAAGTTGTGTATTAAACTCAAGCATGGCAAGTTATTTTGTGAATGTACATTCCATAATGTTAACCTCTGCACTGAGTGCTTTAGTAATTGCCATGACTACCAACATGTTGCACCTCATCTGTATGAACTGACAGTTGCTTCTCCATAGTCTGCATTGTGGAATACTACCCTCCCAGATCCAATCTATTTAGTGTCAAAACATACCTGTGGTACCCACGTGAAATCTGGGGTAATTAGAGATGTTATGCTCAGTGCTTTGTTGCTTATTTGATGAATATACATGAGATGGAGTAATGCAACTGCAAAAAAAATATGCACCTCATTGTGTTTGCAACCTCTCACCCTTTCACTCTGTGAACATCTGTACATTGTTGCTGCAACATGGTGAAGGGTACATGTGCTACACTTCTGTCATTGTATTATCCCCCACTGTCTTGGCTATACTGGTGAAGTCCTGTCTGCTCATGCCCATCAGACATTGACAAGAAGGCTCAGGTAAGTTTGTTACCTTAGTGTGGTGGTTGTCTGTAGATTTGTAAAGACTATCCCCAGGATTTAATAAAGTCTGTGCAGGCACCATGTAGAGCCTACATGGACTGTTACCGTATCTGTGTAAATGGTTTCCCCTTGGCAGTGCCATGCATATTAATCATAGTGCGTTGCCAAGGTAAAGCCATGGAACATGATTATTGAATCAGTGTAGGGAGTGTGGTGCTAAATGTGTCTGCAGATGAGCAACACACTCCCTGCACTGTCCAGCATCATTATATAAATGTAAATTAACATTTTTTTGTATAAAAAGCAGGTTTGCACAGCATGGTGCAGCATGGAGCACAGCAAATGACATGTGCCAGACATCCTAAAAATAGAAACTGGGTGTATTTAATTATCTATGAAAAGGTCAAGTTTAATCATTGCTGAGCTGGTTTACACAGAGCGATGCAGTGCTCAGCAGTGCTTAAAGGTAGCTCAGAGGTATATGTAAATGTATAGTAGCATTCCACATAGTCAAATGGGTAGCCATATAGCTTTATGTGCAGTAGGTGTAGGGTCTGAATACCTGGAAGGGATATTAAGTGTTTATTTTCCAAATACAAATTATGTTAATCATTTTTAAATTTTGATCTGCTGTGTTAAGCTAAGCTCTGCTAAAACATGCTAAGCCTTGCTAAGCACTGCTTAAACAAGATATGTGTTTTAACACTGCCTGACACTGCTTTGCCCTGCTCATCTGTGCTTAGCTGGTTTGTGCACTGCTAAGCGACATGCCACACTTTTAAATATTGTCCAATGGCATGTAAATAGGCTATATTAAGCTCACTAGGCAGGAATACAGCATATTCTGTTGGAGTTTGAACTGTGCAGTGACTATAGCTGGCATTGGAGAGGGTGTGCACTTCCAGCCACAGAGGTAGGGCATTCTGGAATCCAGGGTCATGGTTGGACTCCTGGTGAAACACCATGATGACCAGCTGCTGAAGGGTGAGTTCCAGGGCTCAGAAAGCAAGGCAGAGGCCTGGGACAAGCTGGCATGTCAGCTCACCAGTGAGACAGGTATCCCCAGCACAGGTGAGCAGGCCTGTCACCACTATGACTACCTGAAGCATTGGAAGGTGTATCTCTTGGCAACCTGGGTCCAAGATGCTCAGGCAGGGAATGCCCCACAGGTTTATAAGTACTGTTACCATTGTTTCACCAGTACCTAGTCTGAATGTGTGATAGACAGGTATGAATAATGGTGGGCTTCTCTCCCTACAGCTGCAGAGGAGACAGCTCACAATATTGAGGCACATGCCAGGCGCTTGGCCAGGTTGCGCTGTGAGTGTGGTGAGTACAGATGATTTCCAATCTATAGTCATATAAGCAAGAAAGTGTAAAGCATTGACTTCCATTAGGTATATACAGTAAAGATTGTATTGCAATGAATGTGGGCATAGATCTGTACTGAAATAAGTGACTACTGGCAACTGTAATGCAATAAGCAGTGAAGAGTAAAGCATTAACCTTGATAAAGTAAATGAAATAAAGTTTCTACTGCAATAACAGTGGAATTACAGCTGTATTGCAACACTTGCATTATAACTGCTATGCAATAAAAATGTGAAATTATGAGAGTAACTGCATGAAAGTACCTTTAATAAAGCTGTGATGTGCAATATGTGTCGAATTAGACCTGTTTTGCATAAAATCGATTATGACAACTGTTCTGCAGTAAAAACACAAAACAATACCAGTACCTGCCTCAAGGTATATATTATAAAGGGTATTGTGCAATAAGTGTAGATTTAGAGTCGTTGTACAAGAAATAAAGTATTACATGTGTTCTTCAATAACACATGAAGCTATAGCAATAACACCCAAGGTATATTATGTATATCAGGATTGTCTTGTTTTAAGCATTGCATTTCAGTTATATGCATTCAGGCTCTGAGGTATGGTGCTGCAGGCAAGTATAACAGTGTTATAGCTGTAGATTGCAAATATATTGTCTGCAAATATATATGGGTGAGCTAGCCAACCCAATAATCTGATATGGTTTGTAGACGTCGCAAATATTTAAACTGACTGACAATATATTGTGTACACCTGCATTCTATGTAGTAATGCATAGGTTACCTAGTATTTCTGTCATGCTTGAAATTCATGCTTGTGTGTTCAACTGTCACTGCAGTCTGCTATAAAAGTGGACTACTATTACCAAGTCATATATTGGTTCCAGGTGAGTTCTAGGCAAATATCAGTCAGTAAGCAAGCAGCAGTGACTCAGCAGCTCAGTTTGTTAAATCCTCTGTCTGAATTACATTTTTCTACACACAGACCAGGGTTCAAATCCAGTGCTCTATAGCACTATATAGTACAGTATCAGTATCAGTCATGGAATGATTACAGATTTTCTCTCCACAGGAACTACAGGAAAAGGGGTGAGTTAGGCTATAGTCTGGGTAAATAATTGTGTGCTTAGATGTCACAGACTGTTAAAATCATTACTAGGTATGTGAATATACAGTATAAAATAAAGGAAATAAATATAAAACTACTAAAATAAAATAAATAAAATGTGTAATCATTGGTATGGCTGTATATTTGGAGTGTCTGTTAAAGGTTGCTGCAATTAATTAATACATTTGATGCAGATGTCCTCTGCAGTCACTGCTATTGGGTTCTATCCCATGCCTGTCAAGCAAGGCATATTAGTAGTATAGTTTTTGTACTGTACACATACATGTCTCTCAAGTGTGACTCTGTCACGGAATATTATTAATAGTGTGTAATTCCTCTGTCACACATTTACCATCGACCTGTATATCTAACCAGGAATGTATCACTATATCAGCTTATAGTACACCTTGATAGTTATATAGGTCCACCTTATGAGCAAGTGTACTGGGTAGTTTACTACCTGTAGTTGTTACGGCTTGGCCCATACTGCCCCATGCGGATAACTTGAGAGGTATGTATGTGCTACAGCAGTAATAGTCTACTTGTAAACATAAAGAAAGGACAGACCTGTAGAGAAAATAGCAGTACTGTTCTCCACAAAATAGACTATAGTGGTATTAATGGACTTTTTATTTCTCTCTCCTCACCCCTTATTGTTATCCATTGGTTATGGTTTAATTAACATCTGTTGTTACATTAAACTTTATTTTGGGGCATGTGTTTTATTATTGTTATGAATTATAATGGCTGCGTATTAACATATCTAGTTGAATTACCTATTACCTATGTTGCTGGCCTTATGCCATAACTGTTACTGGCATGCCATTAATATACTGACTGTTATGTTATTTATTGTTGTGTTCCATATAATATGCTTTGAAATGTGATTGGGTTATTTCCAATGTTCTGGCATGCTATTATTACTAACAAATTGTGTTCTTCATAACTAACCTATACACATTGCTATACCTCTATCACCACAGCACAACAGGGTAGACCAGTTCCTACTGATCCACCTACCCTACCTTAGCTGGCCATGGAACCAGGTACCAATGCTTCTGGGACCCAGAACAGTGGTGCCCCCTCTGCTGGCCCTGCACAACCTTCAGGTGGAACCGCCTAAGGGGGCAGGGGCCCCCCAGAAAGTGTCAGAGGTGTGGGAGTCAC
Organism: Protopterus annectens; assembly: GCF_019279795.1. Taxonomy (NCBI): domain Eukaryota; kingdom Metazoa; phylum Chordata; order Ceratodontiformes; family Protopteridae; genus Protopterus; species Protopterus annectens. The sequence continues at coordinate 529,342,147 of NC_056748.1, forward strand.
CCAAGATTAACTACCAGCCATGGTATGCAGGATAGTTCATAGGAGCTATGAACGATGCCTGCGCCAGAGTGAGGGCAGACTCAACAACCTGGTGGGCCTTCTGGTCCTTGTGCCGAGCCTCCAGCACAGCCACCTTTGGGGCAATGAAAGAGCAGTGTTGACTGCCCATGGGTGGGGATGTCAGCCAGGCTGCTCCCATCTGAAAGCACATGCTTCTCAGATTTCACAACACCCTCCCATGCAAAGTGTTTACCCCCTCATGTGTCACACACCACCCCATCTGCTGTCTTGTCTGTCTGCAATTGCATCCTCTCCTACCTAACTTACCACCCCACATGTACCTACATCTCTTCCCAAATATTCCACTCTCCCCTTATGAAAAAAAAATGGGCACCTGTCCCACAAAAAAAAAAAAAAAAAAAAACACTCTCCATTTCTCACACATGTCCACTGGCTACAGCTAGTTTGGTCTAATAGGGTTGACAACAAATTTATGTTGTCCTCACACCTGTCTTAGGGGTTTGAGACTCCAAATTCATCCACAAAATCTGTCAAACTGCACAGCTGTTGCTATACAAGAAATAGAAAGCTATGATTCATTCCTACACCCTTCCTGTACATCCCTACATGCCTTTCAGTATGTTTTCCTCCTGTTCGCTCCCATTTCACCACTGTCCTATCACCCTCTTTTTCTTTTCTTTTTAATTTTTTAGGGCAGGTTTGCACAGTGGTAAGCGAAGCGCCTTGATGAGGCACATTGTGCAAACCCACTCAAACTGGCTTAAAGGTGCTTGAATGGGCCTTAATGATCTTATCTGTTTCTCACAGTGTTAGGCACATGTACAAAATAATCACCACTGCCAAGTCATGAACCCAAGCCCCTGCCAACTACAGTCTACTACACTAAACCATAGGCCACAGAGATCTGGGTTAAAGCAGCTGTTACCAGCAATACATACAGATTGCCACTGACAGACTGAAAGCAAATCACCTAATGTGAAAACTGGAAGTGTACCTGGGATGCTGATGCAAAAATACACCAGTAGACAGCCAAATAACTAATAATGGCAATACATGAGGCCTTGGATAGCAGGTAAATATTCTCTTTTACCTGCAACATCTTTAAACACACCTGCTAATGCATCCATGGCACAGTACATATGTTCAACTCAGACCTTGCTGCAGAACAACTGCCTTTGATGGCCATGCACATACTGATGGATGCAGACAATGTGTGTCACAGCCTGTATGTATGCACGTATATCTGGCAATTACACCTGCTCCAGCACTCAGTAGCTTAGGCTGTTTGATGCCTTGCATACAGAACATTTTTGCCACACACAATTCTGGGTTCGAATCCAGTGTGTTGCACGTCAATTACATTGTTGTGAAGGCAGCAAGTAATGACTGAGTCTTGCACTTTCTATCCCCATCAGTTACTGCTACTGAATTAACTGCTACCCAGTTTTAAAAGTCAAAGGCCTGCAGATAGGGACACACTGCACATATTCGTATAGCCTAACTATATGTTGTCTACTACTCTGTTATTGGCACTGTTGCATAGCAGATATACCTGAAGCACATGCCTCAATTGAACTGTAAAGGTTAACCCTACCCTGGCTCTGTTGTAATGACAGGGCTGACACTACTGCCCACAGTTACATGTACAGCTTGCTGACTTCCAAAGTCTTCACACTCCCCCCTATGTGTCCTAGGCCGCAGCAGCAGCTGCAGCCTGGAGTATACACAGCTGTATGTTAAGCTAGCTACTACAGGCCTACCATACCTCACAACCCCATATACCTATGGATCCAGACAAAACCATACATAATGAGAGGGGGCAAAGGTCCAGTGATAGGGACCCATTTAACAGTTTGCCCCTACAAAGATAGTGAGCTGACAGAATAGCAGCTACCACATTAGCATGCATATTCTGACGGGTATGATGTGTGACACTCACACTTCTCTCTCTCTCTCTCTCTCTCTCCTTATTGACATCATCCCACAATGTTTAACAATGAACTGCCACATGATCACAATATCATGGTACACTGGCCAAACATATCAGGCATAACTGTGGACATACCTCACAAATCACAACAGTGGACAGTATTTGTACCTACCCTCTGTGATGCTGTTGTCTCCAGACCTCACTGATGTCCATCTCAAAGACTAAGAAAGGGGCCTAGGCCTACATATTTTGCAATGTGGTGCCATGTCATTGGCTAATGAAAGTACAACTCAGCTGTTCTGGATGCACACAGATTGGTGCACAGGCAATTACCTGGTAATGAGCATTACCTACAAAAGGCAAGCAACTGCCTATGAAGAACAGGTCTGCATGTTGTTTGCTTACACAGGCAACAGATTTGCAAGCTATGTGCAGATGAATTCTTCAAAACAGGATTACCTCACGTTACCAGGTATGTAATAGATGTCCCCATATAATGGGATGCAGATGGGAAGGATGGAGATATGGAGAATAGGGATTACAACAGTAGGCCTGCTTTACATCTATGGTATTGGCATATTAGTGATACTCTGCTGTCCAACAGCTACAGGCATGCCTCACAACTGTCCCTGCCTTGAGTCAAATCCCAAATCTGCCCCATTACACACTCCTACAATGGTTGGCTGTTGTAGGAAAGCTAGTGGAATTTGTGTTAGATACAGTAACATTAAGTGAGGGCATACACTCCTGTGACATCAAACGATGTAATGTAATTCACATTGTCTCAGTCTGTCAGTGTCACACATAAATAGTTCTTACATTGTAAAGGTGTCCCTGACTATTCCTGATGTACTCTAGCTAGGTCACTGTTTTGTTGACAGTCATCCTTCATTGGTTGAGAGCTATGGCTAACATACCTGTCAACCCCCTACAGCAGGGATTCAGGTCATATCTATAATTAATGGGAGGACACAAGCCCAATCTCAGTGACAGAAAATACATATTGGCCAGACAAAGTAAGACTATGAATAGACTAACAGATATTACTGTAGCATAAGTGTTTTCTGAGGTGTCTGGCGTGTGACAGCCAGATTTTCTATTGTCTGACAACAACCATCAATGAATGGCCAACCATTTGTCAGACATCCACATGTTTGTGCCAAAAGGACCATTTCTATGAGGCTCATTTTCTCATTCCACAAACATCTGTGTAGTGGAGAGGTATGATGCCTATAGGGAACATATACTATAGCAGATTTGCATTGCTGTCTGTCATTGTGGCACAATGCTGTTGCTGGACTGTCCCCATATAGTTGTTGTAATATCACACAGCTATTTGTCCGACAGTGGCTGTATAACATATTAGTGGGATCTTGACCATAGGGGACACACCACAGTAGACATCAGTGATGGGTGTAGAGACAGACAGCAGAATCTGTCATGGTGCACAGGAACATACCCATTATTGTACTAACTTGGTGATAGCCGCTCATGTAGTGTGTTGATAGACTATGGGGTATGATGTGTGAGGGAGCGGTGGAGAGTGCAGGCCATATTGTTTGTGCAGGATCTGTACATAGTGGATGTCCACGTGTCTGGTCCTGTAATGTGTTCCCCTCTTATTGTCTTTCAGGAACAATGTATCAGAGGAGGCATGCACCATTCACAGCTGCAGAGAATGCTGTTATCCTGGATGGCCTTAGACTGCATCATCATCACATTCTTCTATCTAGACATTGCCAAAATCATAACTAGCATGCTGCATTGTAGGGTGACCTTGTCAGGGAGGTTAACCAAATTTGCCAACAGGGCAGGACCGACAAGCTGGTCTGACATCGGGCCATAGACATGGTCAATGATGAATGTCAAAGGGCAGCTGATGTGGCCAGGAATTGTGCTGCCATCGGTGGAAGGCCTGCAAAAGAACAATCACTCTCAGCCACAGAGGAATTCCTGGCAAACCTAGAATCAACCACCAGCTCCCAGGCATCCATCACCCCATACATTCTGGAGGTGGCTGTCACAGCATCCACATCAGAGAAGCCTCTAGGTAAGCTTACTTTATTCACCAGTGTAATACTGTATGTGTCATTGTGGCAGGCTCTGCATACCAGTACATGGGTGTCAGGTCTACCAGCATTGGGGGGTTGTTTTAGTGCACAGTTGTGTGCACATACCCAGAATGTTAGCAATGTAGGCAGTATCACATTAGCTACTGTACATGTGGATATGCACACATATTACCTTATAACACTGCAACATTTGGTATTGCTGACAGTCCCTCTTCCTCACATTTTCATAGGTCTGTTAGGTGTGGCCAGAGTCTGTGGTCCTGCACCTGGTAAGTGTGATATTGTTGTTTTATGAATTATATATACTCTAAGAATGTTAAAGACTGCCATTTTGTAGAAGGCATAACGGTTATGCTTAGCCCAAGTGGAATATCTGTATGCTCCATTTTGGAGCAGTTAGCTACAATGCATATAATGGATAATCACAGCTGTTTATTTGTACAAACACTAACATGTTAATCACAGCTGTTTATTTGTACAAACATTAACATGTTTGCAGTTATAGTCATGAACAAGTAGACAGCCTGCTAAACAGGAGGCAATTACACCAAGATACCCGGTTACACACTATAGGGAGATAGTACATACTTGTGGCAGTGATACTACAGCAGGCATATTATGCACCCGTCCATTTTGCAATTTGAAAGAATGTGCGAAATGGACTTTAGGGCTTTTATTAACTGTCGACACAAGTCTGAATTAAGGACCAACTTGAACAAGAATGAAAGAGAAGCTCTAAACAACTTTAGACTTTTACCAGTCCATCTAATGAAATCTGACAAAGGGGGTGGACTGGTCATTATGCACAAAATGGACTACAAGGAAAGAATGGGGAAGATACTTGAAAGTAACGCATATATTAAAGTGAGCCTGAACGAATTGAACATAACATACAACTGTATCAGAATGTTCCAGAATGATATGTTCATTGACTCACACATCAACCTTGACATGTTTAACTACTTGTCAGTACTATCACCTAGACTACCTGTACTTTTTGGAATACCTAAAATCCACAAGAATCAAGGAGATCCACCTATGCGCCCCTTAGTGGATGCTCGACAATTAATCACCTATTCTTGTGCTAAGGTGATAGATGACATTCTGAAGAGATTTTTGGCCCTGGAACCTCAGATTTGCAAAGACTCTTGGACATTTTTGATGAGTATTAACTCTTTACCTTATAATGAGCATTTTTGTTTTTTAACAGTGGATGTTTGCAATCTATACATGGTGATCTACAAACCTTGGGAACAGAATGGGTTATCGACCATATGAGATTTAAAGGGGCAGAACATTCAAAACTGAGATTGGTGGAGGAATTGCTAGGTATAACACTGTCCAATAACTATATTACCTTTGAAAAATAATTTTTCGGACAGCAGATTGGTGTAGCTATGGGCTCCCCTTGTGGAGCTAGTTTTGCCAATTTAGTCATGGCCAAATGGGAAAAAGACACCATTTTTGATAACCCTGGACTGAATGAATGCATTTATTATTACACCCACTTTTTAGACAACATTTTTATGATTATTAAAGGGGGTGTTGAACTAGCTGCTGAAATTCTGGAGCAGTTTAATAGGCCCACCACCTTTCTCAGGTTTACTAGTAACTTCCACATTGATTCTATGAGCTTCTTGGATGTTGAACTATCTAAAGATAGAGCCCAGAAAAAATATCTAGCAAGGATGTTCCGAAAGAGTATTTACTCTAACTCATTCTTGCATTACACTAGTTTTCACCCACTGCACCAGAAGAGGAGTGTAGTGAAGGGCCAACTGGTACGAGCGGCCAGGATGACTACGGAGAATGGCCACTTCTTTGAAGAATGTGAACTCTTGAAGTCCATGTTCCTCAAGAGGGGGTACCCCATTGAGTTGATTGCTGACCTTATAAGGGAGGTGAGTAGTAAATGGGCCTCTGGCCACTTCAGACCCATCCTCTCCCAAGAATGGACAGTAGCTCACACTTTTGAAACAAACGTCTCAGTAAAGATAGAACTGAATAACCCCGTAGTTAGGAATAGTACTGGACCACAAAGGGAGCAAAATTGTTTGAGATTTGTGACTACATTCTCTTTAGATTATGAAGCCCTGATCACAATACTGGGCAAAAACTGGCAGTTGTTACTGTCTGATAGGGATATACAAGGAAAGTTGGGAGACAAACCGCTGGTCACCTAGAAAAAAAGGAAGGAACCTAAAAAAACTTACTGAAAGTAGTAACAGCAATTTTAGAGGCACCCCAGGGACATTTAAATGTGAGGCATGTAACCAATGTCGACGCATTGCTACAGGGTCAAAATTCATTATTAGGGGGTGAGACTATTTCCTGAAGAACAAGTTTAACTGTAACTCCAAAGCCTTAGTCTATGTAGCATTATGTCAGTGCTGCCCTAGTTTTTACGTAAGTTTAAGGAAAGGATTTACGAACATGTTTATTACATTAACAAAAGGAAAATGGAGAGCCCACTAGCTAGACACTGCATTGAAAACCCTAACCACAGTTTCAAATTTAAGGCCATTGACTCAATTGAGATGAATAGTAGAGGAGAGGCGTCTACACTTATGTTGGAGAAATTGGAACTTTTGTGGCAGCTTAGACTCAATGCATGCTTTCCACCGGGCTTGAATGAAATGACTTCTATTCTATGTGTGCTAAAACTAAAGAGCCTTAAGAGGCTTACTAAAGCACTACACCCTCCTTGACTTCTCATAAGTATTAGGCTCCCGATTGGTCCTTCCTGATCAAGTGAAAAATCAGTTCCCTTCCCTAATCTGATCAGTAAAAAAACACTTCCCTATACTAATCTGGTATGTCCAAGGGTCAGTTTCAAGGTTACTCTCCAGTCCAGCTGGTGAATCTGGGAATTTTGAGGCAATGTTACAATTGCCTTATGTACACAGACAACCCTCTCCTCCTTCCAACAAACTCTAATACATGTGAGAGATGCAGTTACACAGCCAAACTGGAGGCAGAGCTCTCTCAACCCAAGACTGGCACAGTCAGTCAGGAGGAAAAGGTAACCACCCACACCACAAATCCAGTCTCACACAGACATATTGCATCTGCATACCCAACACATAAATGCACAAAAACATACTTGGAGGCTCTAAATAAAAATCTGCCTAAACAGCAAAGACCTCCTAAGCAGATATCCAAGCAACAGCCACCCCTCAACAATACCCATGAATCACATATCTCACAAAATCAGTGTGCCTCACAATCACAGCCCTTAAGGCCAAACAACACACCAAATACACTTGTTATAGGGGACTCTAATGTCTGGCACACTGACGTCCCGCTCACCAGACTGAACAAGGAGAAGGTCACTGTAAGCTGCCTGTCGGGTGCCAGGATCCGCCACATAATGCAAGCACTCAGGTCACTCCAAAGCAAGTACAAGTATGACTCTGTCATTGTCCATGCTGGTGTGAATGACCTGAGACATACCTCCCTGGACTACATGAAAAGAGACATAGAGGAGCTCTCTGACCATGTAGCCCAGGCTGGTATGACCCTGACCTTGAGTAGCATCTTGCCATCACCAAGAATGATGCCACAGTATAAAGACAAAATGATCAGTTTCAACAACTGGCTAAAGTATTGGTGGCATTCCAAGGGGCTCCAGTGTCTGTCAGCCTGGGATGACATGCTCGACAAGCCACATTGCTTCGCTAGGGACGGCTTGCACCTGTCACCCTTAGGCTTTCGTATACTGGCCAAGGCTCTTGCCACCCCCATAGTGCCTTTTTTAGGCAAGGCTCAAAGGACAAACCCACCTCCATAGACAACCCAAGGATAAAAAAAATAAAGGTAATGCTACTCAATGCCAGAAGTCTAAACCTCAAGATGCATGCACTCGAGGCTCTCCTCAGTATGGAGAAAATCGATGTCTGTGCAGTAACAGAAACCTGGTTCAAGGCTCCTGAGAGCACCCCAGCACTACCAGGTTATAACTCATACCATGCATTTCAACCCCAAACCTCGGACCGAAGCACAAAGGGAGGGGGAGTATCTATATTCATCTCAGATACCTACACCTCCAGGTTAGTGGCACTGCATGAAGCATCAGAAACCATCCCTGTGCAACTAACAGTGGGCAAAACTGCCTTTCAGTTTGTAGCCTGCTACAGAACACCCTCCCTATTACAGGAACCCTACTTGCCATTCCTGAGAACACTGGAGAATATGAAGGTCTCTCCAAACACTATGTTATTGGGTGACTTCAACTACCCAAACATTGACTGGGAAAAATACTCAAGCCCAAGCATCCTCACCCAATGGTTATTTGAATTTATAAACTCTAACTCAATGGAACAACTGGTCACCGCTCCCACAAGAGGGAACAACATATTGGACCTGGTCATCACCAACATGGGGACTCTATGTTTCACACCAGAGGTAAACCCCTCATTGGTAAGATCAGACCATAAACAAATTTCCCTGGACATCCATATCCCTTACCCACCCCCAGCCAAGGAAATCACTGTAAAGAATTTCTCAAAAGCCAACTTTGCACTTCTCAAGACTGAGGTGGAATCCTTCAAAGCCCCTGGGCCAGAGGATAATACAGTCCAATCTGCAGAATCCTTTAGAAATGCATTCCATGAGCACCTGCAGGAATGCATGGATCGTGCTATCCCAAATAAAACCAAGACTCACTCCTCCAAAAACAGGTCTGGTGGACCCCGGCCATAAATAAACTATACAACAAAAGGAGGAAGCCACTACATGACAGAGCAAAATCCCAAAAAGGGAAGGCATCTCTGATCAGTATTAGCAAGAAACTTTGATCCCTCATAAAATCATCAAAGGCCAGGTTCGAAAGAAAAATTGCCCTAGACACTAAAGATAATCACAAGGCCTTCTTTAGTTATGTCAGGAACATGGGTGGAAACTCCCAGATATGCTCTGAATTGTTGCATAATGGTACAAAATATACCGAACCTACAGACATAGCCAACATCCTGGCAGACAGATTCAGTGCAAACTTCTCCCCCCCTTCCCCCCTAAAGGAGCAAATGCCTATCCCAAACTGAATGTAACCTCCCTGTCATCACAGATGCACAGGTGAAAGCTGCCCTCTCCAAAGCAAAAAACACAGCATCTATGGGACCGGATGGTGTCCCAGGCTGTCTTACATGAGCTCCAAGAAGAACTGAACCCTCACATTAAGTCACTGTTCAAACTTAGCCTTACTACAGGATATGTACCCAAAGAATGGCATACAGCTACAGTGGTCTCACTCCACAAAGGTGGTGCCACAATGGACCCCGGAAACTATCGCCCCATAAGCCTGACTAGTCTGGTCTGTAAAGCTATGGAGCGTATTATCATGTAACTCATAAACAAAGACATTGGGAGCCTTCAGACACTGGACCCTACCCAATTCAGCTTTGTTAAGGGCAGATCTTGCCTCTTAAACCTAGTTGATTTCTTTGAAACAGTTACCAAAGCCATAGATGAGGGCAAGGTAGACCACACAGCCTACCTGGACCTCATAAAAGCCTTTGACACAATACCCCACTCAGGCATCATAAATAAGCTTACCAGCTTAAATATCAACCCCTATATCACAAGATGGGTTGCAAACTGGCTCAGAGATAGAACCCACATGGTCAGAATCGCAGGTGTCATGTCCGAATCCAAACCAGTTACAAGTGGTGTCCCACAGGGCTCAGTTCTGGGACCTCTCTTGTTCGGTATATACTTCTCTGAGGTTCAGGCTAACACGGGGGGATTATGGCTGACAAAGTTCGCAGATGACTGCAAACTGGGGGCCATAATCGAATCTCCAGCTGACACAAGCATCCTCCAAAAGGGTCTCACAGAGACAGATGCTTGGTGCCAGAGCCACGGCCTCAAGCTAAATGCTAAAAGTGCATAGTCATCCCTTTGGGAAAAACAAGGTGCCCACAAATTACCACAAAGGTGGTAATCCATTAATCTGGAAGAAGTAATTAGAGATTTGGGGACCAACGTAGATAGTAATCTCTCCTTTGATAATCACGTTGCCAAAGTGGTTAGAAAGACCTTCTATATAGCCCACCTTATCACGAAAGGGTTCACATCTAGATCAAGAGAGGTCATTGTGCCCCTCTACTCGTCACTCATCAGGCCCATAATTGAATACAATGCCCCTTTTGGGATGTACATTACCCGACACCTGCAACAACTGGAGAGACCCCAAAAGTACCTCACCAAGAGGATCATGGGCTACAAACAGATGTCCTATGCAGCTCAACTAAAGAAACTCCAGCTCTACTCAGTTGCTTACTGCCTACTCAGAGGCTATCTATGCCTGACGTACAAATCCATGTCAAACCCAGAATTAATGGACATGCTCCACCTCAAAAAATCCAAGTCCCTTAGAGCTACACGCTCCAGGGACCTAAACCTCAGCACAAAAATAAATAGGACATGCTGGAAGGACAGATTCATTTCCCAGAGGCTCCCCTCACTCTGGAATAGAATCCCAATTCATGTTAGACATAGCCCCTCGCTGACCCTCTTCAAGCGAGATCTGGACGCATGGATGGGAAATCGCAAATTCACCCCTGGGATCTCTTCTGTGTCCTTGCTAGACAGAGGCACAGTAAACTAATCTTAAAAGGGTACCTTCTGTGACCTACTTTACAGAGGCACAGTAGGCTAATCTAATAGGGAGGCGGAAGCCAAATACACTCTGGCTAGGCTTATAAATGCCGTAGGGCAGATAGTCTAGTATCTACCTATGAACCTATGAACCTATGATATAGTAGCTGCACACACACTATTTTTGTTGGATGGTTAAATAATAGATGCTCATTAGCCCTAGGGAGGTTACAATTGCTAAGTTACACCCACATTTTATAGTTTAAAAGAAACATTACACAACACAGTTTTCTATGAAAAGATTACTACTTCCACAGGTCCCTGAACATCAGTTATAAGCAAAGTGAACTAACTACGATTTTAATTAATACTATTTAATTTACTATATGTTCTGTTATAAGACAACAGAACTTTGTTTTTTTATAAAACTAAGGTGCTCATTTTACCTAATGACTTAACAAAAAATAAACTGTTTGACTTCAGTATTTTAGGATTACACCTTTAAATTATATGACTGTGCTTAATTGGCATAATTGTATTAACAAGAATGAGTCACTAGGATAATACTTAAATTTGTTTTTTCTTTCTGAGCACTATTGTCTGAAGAAGTTAGGAGAAGTGTTTCCTAATGAAAAGCGCTTTACACTTTGTGACTTGGATTCTGTGCATCCAGATCATTTTTAACTTTTTATTGCTTGGCAGTTACCGGAGTGTGCACCAGACTACTGATTGCTGTAAGCTTGTTTTACTCAGCTATTAAACCTTGTTGGACTTTGCAGTGTACGCACGTCTTGTCTTGTGCCTAGCAGGCATATTATTCTCAGGATGGGTGTACTGGGTATTATGTGTAGTTTTATCACATACACTGTCGTATTGCGTACCTCACAGGTGTAGTGTACTGTCAACATTCACTGTATGTACCTGAAGTGCATGTTATAAAGGGTCTGTCTTGTCTATGTATGTTGTTATGTGTTTGTGTGCTGTGCATGAGATCAGTGAAGATGTGTGACTGGTAATGCAGTTGTGGCTCCCCATCTGTATGCATCTGTGTGGATTGCCATACATAATAGTGCAGATAATAATGTACTGATTTTGTCGTCCTCCTCACAGGTGAATGGGGGGCTTGGAGTCTGTCCCCCTCACAACCTGATGTCAGTGTCTCATCAGGCTCTGATGATGATGGTGGCCATAGAGGGGCAAAAGTGGGGTTGTCAGGGGCTGAATCTTTTCTAGAGGTTGACATCCCCCTTCCCCCCCATTGTCCCCACACAGAGTCAGTATGCCCATGCATACCCAGTCCCCAGAGGCCACAGATACTGGACAGTCAGATGGCAACAACATTGAACAGGACAGTGTGACAACTATGGCATCAGTGAGTGAAGACACTGGCCATAGCCAGACAGCTGGTGAGGTCCCACATAGGCAAATTGACTGGGTGCTCAAAGGAGGACTGCTATCCATCCACCTCCTGTCACAGATGTCACATCACGGATCACTTGCCACATGTTTTGGGCCATCATGGAGGCACAGGCATGTACTGAACGCAACACTAGATGGATGCTCAGGGTTATGGATGCAGCACAGTCTGACATCTGTGACTACCTCCATCACATTGGTAATGCCATGGATCATTTTACTTATGTAGTGGACAGACAGTGGGCTAAGACAGTATCCGTCTTTGCCCACACATTGTCTGTGCTAGAACATCTGGTTGGAGTAGGGCATCGGGCACGTGGATGTAGGTCAGCAACACCATCTGCTGAGAGTCCATGTTGCCATGCACACTCATGCTGCCATAGTGGCAGTATCTCCAGTGCTACAGAGGGAAGCGTTCTGACCACACCATGGCATGGCAGACCATGGTCACATGGTCTTGGGTGGTCCCATGGAGGACACGGGCCCAGTAGACTGCAGTCACCATCAGCTACTAGCATTGCATCTGACCTTGGGCATGGTGGTGCCATGGTGGTGGGATACCTGGTAATACAGGACAGAGCAAGTTTCATTGTTCATGGCTGGAGATGGTGAACTGTCCACTCTGCTATGTACAGTCCACAGCTGTCCAACATACACATGTGTACGGCTAGCACTGGGCTTGACTGTGTACATGACCACCCTCAAACATCACTGTCACATGCAAGTCACCAACAGACACACACGGCACCTCTCCATGGCCCATCTAACCAGAACCCTTCCTGACTCACACACATGCTGTCAACTGTATGGCACAGCCTAGACCTCTGGCACCCCCACACCACACCTTGTGCATATGATGATACCAGTGCCATATGACTGCCATCCAAGCCATCGATGCAGGGACATGCAAATATGTGTCTGATGCACAGGTTGACTACATTACTTTCAATGTACTTGTGTAGTGCAGTATTGTTATGTCATGGCAGGTGTTGTGGGCCACAGCAGGTACTGTGTGCTGACATCTGTCATGACTACACAGCAAACCTTTTGTGTATCTTAGTTGCATGATGCTGCACTGGCAGTAGTGTGACAGAATGACAGGTTTATCACGGACCTGAGTATGTTTCTGTTCCAGGGGGTTGAGTGGCTATTCTATGGACACATGGCAGCAGTACAGCAGCACAGGATGGCATTGCAGTACAGCAGAAATAGGACATCAGCAAGGTATGGCAGTATTCTTGCATAGTTCCCTAGGTGCATATGTGTAGAAGGACATTACTGGGACAATGGGATCAGCCAGAGTAATTATGCATTCATAGTTTGTGACAAGGTCTGCTACCTTTAATACATGTCACCTGGGTTTTCTGAACATACAAACCTAGATGGTGGCAGACAGCACTTATGCCAATGTAGATGAGGGCAATATGCACCTGGACCTGTAGGATCAGGAGCTTATCACAAGGTTGTAAAATACATAACCATTACACAGAAATAGCCCTTATGAGCATCCTTGTACTGGTACAAGGGGGTATACCTGTACCCACACACACACACACACACACACACACACACACACACACACACACACACTTGATTGGCATGAGACTAGAACCCCTTCCTTTCTACTATTACATACTATAGCTTGTAACATTTATCCCATGCACCACAAAGTTTATCTAGCATTGGTCTGTCAGCTAGTACTCTTAGGATGGCTGACATCAGCAGACCTTGTAGAGGAGATCATTTAGAGGTCAGCAGCTAGTTTTAGGCCCATAAAATGCATAACCATTGCCTAGAGATAGCCCACATGGGCATGTATGCAGTGCTGCAGGTGTATATATGTATACACACACACACACACACACACACACACACACACACACACACACACACACACACAGAATGTGCTTACGTGAGATGAGAATGCCTGCCTACCTAGGTACTACACACTACAGCTTGTAGTACTTATCACATGCACCATGGAGATTTCTTGACATTAGACTGTCAGCCAGTACTGTTAAGGTAGTGACAGCAGGCTTGTAAAAGAGGCCAGTGTAGAGGCCATCAGGTAGTCACAGGACCTTGAAATGCATAACTACTCCACAGAGACAGGCATGTCTGTATTGCTGCAAGGGGAGATATTTACACACAGAGTTGCTTGTTGTGAGATTAGGACCCCTACCTGTCTAGTATTACACACTACAGCTCACAGTACTTATCACATGTGCTACACTGTTGATCTGATTATACATTGTCAGCCAGTGTTTTTAAGGTGAATGACATCAGCAGACCTTGTAATGGAGGCTAATGTTGAGGCCAGCAGGTAGTCAGTGGGCATAAAATGCATAACCATTACACAGAGATAGCCCATAGAGGCTTGTCTGAAGTGCTGCATGGTGATATATTCACACACACACACACATAGAGTTGGATGATGTAAGATTAGAACTCATACCTATCTAGTATTATTCACTACAGCTTTCAGAACTTACTGCAGGATTATATCACAACATCGAACAACCATAATATCAAAGCACACAACATTGAATATGCAACATCGAATGCTAAGAAACCCAAAAGCTCAAAATTACAAAATCGGAAACCCCGGACTCACATAGTTGGCCCTTGCAAAGTTACACAACCTGACATCACTGAGAAATGTTTAATGTGAATAAGGCCTGCTACGAACCACTGTTTTATAGTAGGATAAGCAAAACACATAACATCGAAATGTTACATGTGAATATATTACCTCCACTGTGGTGCAATCTCAGAGTTGGTATATTTAAGTGGGGGTGTGGAGGGCGAAGCCCCCCACATAAGAAATAGTTTATAGCTTGTTTGTGTCTTTGAGTACCAAATCATGTAAATACTTTGTTTTTTTTGTAAATACTGTGTATATAGTGTGGTAATCATTGTGTGCTACTATGCCAGTTTTGTTTTTAATATTTACTTTCTGTTGAGCAGAGAAGAGTACTTAATGTATATGTTTGTAGGGTACTTGCATTAGGTGGCTGGGTTGTGTTTTGATAGTTAAGGTGGCGTGTTTTGTTTGTTACGGTTAGGTTGCAGGTTGCAGATTGCACGGGTGAGCTGATGGGCAAGTGTTGCTTTTCGTAGATTCCGTTTTCAAAACTTTGTGCTTTTGAGTTTCTTAGCATTCGCCCTTATGTGTTCGATGTTGTTTGATTCAATATTATGGTCGTTCAATGTTGTGATATAAACCCCTTACCGCATGTGCCACAGAGTTCATCTGCTGTTACATAGTCAGCCAGTGCTCTTAAAGTGGATGACATTCGCAGGCCTTGTAGAGCAAGGAATTTAGAGGTCAGCAGCCAGTCACAGGGCCATAAAATGCATACCATTGCATAGAGACAGCCCATATAAGCATGTCCATAGAGCTGTGAGGGGATATATTGATACACACACACATGGAGTTGGAGGATGTGAGATAAGAACTCTTACCTATCTAGTATAACACACTACAGTTCAGAATACCTATTGCATGTGCCACAGGTTATGTCTGTTGTATATGATGATGCAGGCACAGTACTTGTAGAGTAAGCAAAGTGGCCTTGTGTTAGACAGTGTGTGTGGCCTGTAGAGTGATACTGCTTGGTACTGTTATTGTATCTGGTGTCCTCAGGGTGGGATACCTTGTAATATCCCTGATATGTGTGTAGACTTACCAGTCTGGCCATATGTGGCTGTTTGCAGTTTGTCAGGCAGACATGTGGCCAGGGACAATATGGCCTGTCCAAGGATTGTGTTGCACCCATTGTACATTACACCACCTGCGTACCTATGTCTGTCTGCAGGGTGACAGACCACAGGTTCAGGGTTAGTGGATTATGTACTGCTGTGACCTTGGTCTGGTGCCATTGGACAGCTGTTGTGATGTGTATGTGCAGATAACCCCAGCATTCAGGGGTATGTGGGAACATTTGTACATCCCTGCCCATATCTATATCAGTGTGTATAAGAGGGCTGTCTCTTTATATGTAGTTGTGTGTGTCAGTAATTTAAATGTATTCTGTAGAAGTATGTGGGGATTGTATGCATCACTGTTCTTTATATAGCTATATAGATATCTTGTTATTATATATATATATATATATATATATATATATATATATATATATGTGTGTGACGTACTGATAAAGACACTAATCAAGTGTGACAGGGACAGGGAGAGACAGATATGTATACATAACTGTATGTCTGTACAGACATATTTCCATGGGAGTCCTTCATTTGTTTGAACTTTCAAATGTTCGAAACTCATATGGCCGACACCACATCAGCGAACTTTTGAAAGGCCGACAAATGATAGTGGAGATCCTGCTACAGTGCGGGACTGGGAGATTCCCCTTTCCTGCACTGTAGTGTGATCTTGGAGTGAGAATATTTAAGTAGCAGGGGGTGTGGGGGTGCAGTTTTACTGTGTTTACAGGTAGGTAAATGGTGCTATTTCAGGATGTTGGTCTTTTGGAATGTCGATCATATGGTGTCGACCATATAAAAGTTGGCATTCTGAACAGTCGACATTCTGAAGTAGACCCATTTTCACATACCAGGTCTTTGGGCAGTAGAGGCAACAGACTTGGGCTCAAATTAGCTAAGTGCAGGAACATGCCCAGTGTGATTGTCAGTACTTACAAGGTGACTCCAGATCAGAGCTACCTGTACTCCAGTCGGGGATTATTGTGTGCTGCAGGCCATTGGCTACTGCACCTGTTACCACAGTACTGCAGTTGCTGATATTGTCCAAGGTGTCCCTTGGCTGTTTGCTGACCTTAATATGTGATTCAAACTTCAGAACTGTAGAGAGCTTCACAGACTGTCCAGACTTGTGCCGTATATTTTTGGCCTCTTTCACATAACCATTATTATTTTCTGGCAAATTAGTAGCAAATCAGTCAAAATTGAAGTAAATTAATGCTGACAGATATTTCAGATTCAGACTCCATGCACAACAGGAGAGCCGAATGAATGCAGTAACTGTTATTCTATCAACATTCTACATTTGTGGGAGCAATTATTTTAAACCTGTCCCAAGTTGTGGGCCTTTGTCCCACTTTTATTGATTTTATTTGGCAAGAGTTTCTGCTGTAAGAGGTTGAGAGGTATGATGTGACTGGGGTACATGGTGAAATGTCACACACAGGGTGACAGCCTGCATATCTCTCCCTGTACATGTTTTTTTCAGAATGTCCAGCATTTCATCCCATATCTCTGTTGCGTTCCTCATACATTTGTGGTTGCCCGGTGTAATACTGTACATCAGTTGCAGACTTGTTATAACTACTGACACATTAAACTGATGGCCTTTATGTCCTGCTGCTAATCTGACCTGTTGCAGCCTGCTGTTAAAATAGCCACCTGCTAGGTTACTCAGAGCATGTATAATGTCTGTCTGTAGGTATGGCCCTTTGTTGCCCCATTCACTCTGGCTTTGTCCAACTTTCTTACTGTAACAGATTGAGGGGTTATGACAGTCTGTGGGACTACCTCCATATGAGTACCTGATATTGGATGCTGCCAGACTTGAACCATCAGCACTATCACACATGCTACTGTCCCTGGCCAACTGAGCCACACCAGCCACCAAACAGAGAGGCTTCGTCCCTCACACTATCAACAAGATAGGAGACTTTTCTGGTCTGATGGTATATCATTGCAGTCTTAGTTACAGCAGTTGTATGGCAACACTGATATGTTTGGGGTGGGGGATGACCAGTCTATGCTCTGCTGGCATAGACAATTGTGCAACTGTCCTGTGATCCCACTGTTTGGCATCTCCCTGGACTACTGTCATAGAGTTTCCAGCCATGTGGCCTAGTGGCTGTTATGGAGCATATACTAGTGAACAGAGTACCTGTTGTCCCATGTGGCTGTTAGATCTATACAAGTAGGCCAGTATCCCACTATAAATCTCTGCAAGTAGACCAGTAGCACACTATATATAGCCCACTATATTATCTTGAATACATGCAGCAGGTCCATGTATATGCTACCATATTGTAGTACCCCTTATAAATGGTGTACAGGAGAGTGACTTGACAGATGTGTAGTCTGGGGCTGATTCTGTCTGATGCTGGCAGTCCACAGCCAATACATGGTGAGGTACAGGTTGTGTGGCCTGGCTGGCATCATTTTTCCTGATATGTAAGTGAGTCGGAGTATGGGAGTTAGTCCCTAGGGCCCAATGTTGTCAGTGCATGTTCTATTGGTTGTCTCTTGGCCAAGGCCAGGGCAAATTGGGCACACCTATGTCTGCATACAGGGACAGCCTCAGGGGGTTCCTCATCTGCATCCCCATGTGGGTGTCGCTGTGGTGACCTAGGCACTGGTGGGGGGCTGTGCATCCCTTCCTTTTACTGACCCTGCTGCAGCTGTTTCCAAAGGATCATATTGTGTAGCATTGCACAAACTGTGAACATCTGTAGCTGGAGAGTATTGCAAGGCTCCACCAGTTATATTCAGGCACCAGAACCATGACATCAGCAGGCCAAACACATGCTCTATGATGTTCCTGCTTTGTGCGTGTGCCTCATTATGCAGTTCTTTGGTGGGTGTGCGTGCATTTCTGATGGGTGTCATCATCCATGGTTCCAGTGCATAGACAGCATCCATAAGTAAATGGCCATGTGGGTTGTCCCCCCTTGCAAGCATCTAGTACAACTATGATGCATACCAGATATGGGAGTCTTGATAAATGCCAGGGCTGCCAGCACACACATTCATGACAATGCCCTGGGAAGTTGATAGAGTGGTACCCCTTGTGGTTGACATAGATTATACCCTCTTCACAGGGTGGTGCCATGATATGTACATGAGTGCAGTCTATGGCATCCAGTACCTCAAGGTAGTGTGCTACATAGTAGAAGGGTCACATACTGCTGGCCCTCTCCTCAGGGGTGTGGGGAAAATAAATGTGCTCACTGGCATGTGGTAGCATGGCATCCAGGAACTTGTGGATTACCCTGGAAGCAGATAACTGTGAGACACCCATCATATTGCCAGTTAGTCTTTGGAAAGTACCTGTAGCTAGTATCCTAAGGTCTATACATTCCTTTGTTTCCATTGAGATGGGTTCCCCTCTGTTGGCTCTGGGTCTGAGTTGAGGGCAGCAGAGCTAACTGAGTTGTTGCAGTAACAGGAAAAAAAAGACTTTGAAACACCACCACGGCAATTCAATTCTTCAAATTCCTAGAGTTCCAAACAGGCAATCCAATAGGAACAAATAATTTATTAAAATAAACAAATATTCAAATAAAACAAAATAAAATTGATAATAATAACATCCGATAAGCGCTTTCGGCTATTCAGCCTTCATCAGATCATAAAACTTATTTCGATGTTAACATTTAAAAAAAATAGCTTAACCAATCATTCTTCATTTCTGACATCCTAGTCAAGCTAATAGCCAATAATTATAGCGATAATACTGGTTTCTTATAGGAGGAAAGGCGGAGCTACCGACCAAACAAATTGTCAGATTATGCTCCATTCAGCAATCTTCATAGCCAATTAAATGGTTGAATTATATACCCATCATTGGTCCACAGGAGCTGCTGTGCAGATTAACAATCCAGTAATGCTAGTTCTTCATTGGTAAACATGGCCAATCAAATGGCAAAATTGCACATCAGTCACTGTATACACACCTCCTCAGGTAAGGGCTTGTGACGGCCACTAGAAAAACGATTCTCCAAACTCCTATAGCAGTAATACTAATTCCTTATTAACAAAATACAAAAAGTCAAACATATACAATATGTTTCATTCACCATAAAGCCATGAGGGCGGCTATATAAAGTGGCTCTTCGACGGCACTGATTCCTCATTAGAGCTCATCATATACCCATTATTGGTCCACAAGGGCTGCTATATAGAATAACAATCCAATGATGCTAGGTCTTCATTAATAGTCATGGCCAATCAAACAACAAGATTGTACATCAATCGCTGTATGCACATCTCCTCAACTAAGGGCTTATGACGGCCGCTAGAAAAACAATTCTCCAAATAGCTATAACAATAATTCCTTATTGGACAAAGTACAAAGAGTCAAAAATATATAATATGTTCCTATTCACCATAAAGCCACAAGAGCGGCTGCATGAAGTGGCTCTTCAGCGGCATTGATTCTTCATTAGAACTCGTAGCCAATCAAAAGGCAAAGCCCCAATGATAGTGGTTCCTTACTGGTCAAAAACTACATTGTACATACTCCACACAGGGCCCTCTAGTGCATTACTGTTTCATACTCACAAAAGTTTTTTTTTTTATAATTTTTTTTTTCCATAATGGCATGTTTGCGCACTAAGGCGAGCCTTGCAAACATATTCAGGGTATTAAAAAAAATAATTTTACATTATTTTCCATATAGTTTTGGACACACAGTGGTTACTTTTGCACATATCTATGCCCTCTATACTATTTCTGCCACTGTAACTGCACTTTTACAGCCCCTGGTGTCATTTTTACATCCTGTACATAGAATTTTTCCATGTACATTATGGACACTAACACAAGGTCTGCACGACTGTTTATCTGCTTGCTGGATTGTTCTACCTGCCTCATGTCCATGAATTTCACCTGCTTATGAGGTAATTTGCCTGCCACGGTCACTTTGGTGTTTGCATGCTCGTGTAAGCCCCGCGGCTCCCTTTATTGGATCACACATCTGCTTACTTCCGTGTAAGCACTGTGCCACTATGCTACACAACAAATAAGTCCGTGTAGACTTTTTTAAATTCCCCCTATATATTTTTTTCTGCTACTCTTCTGCTATGGCAACACTGTGCTGTTGTACCATGGCAATGGCTGTTGTGTCATGCCATGTCAAAAAAAAAAAAACAGAAGTAAGGCAGATTGCTGACTGTAGCCAAACATTGATGAGGAACTACACTCATCAGTCTGAGTGGGCAGCCTGCTACAGACAATAACAGATTACATGACAAAGCATATGTAATGACATGGGGCTCACACCATTTAACACCATTTACAACTCTCCTGGAAAACTGTGCAGGCCAGCTTTATAGACAGTCTAGCTGCATAAGAATGGTGGTGGGACTCTCATGCAGACTTCTACATGGTTTATGGGTGATTAGTACTTTTGTAAAGACAGGAAAGGCAGCACTGAACTAAATTACATGTTATGCAACAGTGTGGCTGCAATACTAACTGCTTTCATAGTGATTACATGGTTTGTGTGTTGATGGTGTTCTGCAATGCCAACACTGGGAATGCTATGAAAAAAAGAAAAAAACAAAACAAATAAAGTTAGACAGCTAATTGAGACCTTGAGTAGAGGACTACAACATTCAGCAGTCTAGGTGAGGGTTGCTACAGTACCAATCAAAAATATGATCTGAATTATCTAGACATAGTATGGTTTTATAAACTTTAATGCTATTGGCTGCCAAAAAAGCAATTACTAGAAAATGAAAGTCAAAATCTAAACCAACTACAACAGAAGTACCTAGTATTGTAAAGGAGATAAAAAACTGGAAATGGGACCTTTAGAACAAGGAATGAGTGAATTACATGGGAATAAATGGAATCTGTTCGGATGATACATGGAAAATAAAGTTCAGGAGGAGTGAAATCTAAGAGAAGGTAGGAATTGTGCAATTTATGTAATGTTGGAATGAATGAAAATTGTTAAAATGTATACTGCCTGAAAATGACATAAGAAATATTAGCATTTGTTTCTTTTCTATTACTGTATATGTACCTATTTCACTTTTTAATGTCATGTTTAAAAAAAGTATGGCAAAGCTGAGCGTTTTGCATGCTTTTTGTCTCCATGTGGTTTGTCAGTCCTGGGTCTTTGTCAGCTAGGATTTCTTCCTCTGATATTTCATTTTTTCATGGTGGTAAGTTGTGTAGGTGAGTCATTAGTGATATGTGAAGGGTAAACATGCAGGTGCATGGAATATGTATGATTTGTATTGCACAGCCTTGGTGTTGTACTTTCAGTGGTTATGTGGTATTAGTTGGGCACTGTGTAACCTTTTACTCTGATATTCCAAGAGGGTGGTCAGTGCTGGCTACATGTGGCCTGATGATGGATAAATTACAGAAGACATCTAAAGAACTGTTCAAATGAAACCATCAGTATTAAAGCATGGTATGTAGCACATGAGATTCGTATACATGCAACTGCTTTGCTGTGATACAGTGAAGTGACAAGTATGTAATGAAAATCTTTTAACTGAAAAGAAGGCAGAAGAGTTAGACTTCAAACAGTGTTTTCACTGTAGACTACAGGTACAGAACCGTACAGAACTATCTACATTTTCTCATGGATACAGAACAATGCACATTGTCTCACGGGTACAGAACATCCACATTGTCTCTGCAGATAGTTTAGATTTGTAAACAGCCTTGCAAAATACAATTCATAAAACTGCAGAGAAAATTTTATCATGAAACAACAGCAGGTTTCTGCAGAGAGTATACAGTTTCTATGCAGACTTCACAACAAGCCAGTAACTGGAATTATTTCAAGAGTAATTCACTTATACATGTCTGGGTGTATGAACAATCATGCATACATTGGGTTGACAAGCTTGCATCAGTTGTCATTGGGCACAGCAAACTGTGCTCTTCCACATTGAATACATATGTGCACTGGGTCATCAAAATCTAAACTCCAGTGGGACAGAGGCCAAGAATATCCTGCCCTGCAAATTACTGTACTGTCCTCAGAGGAAATGATGCTTTCTTATATCCACTGAGAGAGCTGAAGTTCAGGATACAAGATATGTTGGTTCATAGGTAAGTGCTAGGCTAGCTGCCACTCTGGGCCATTTTAAGCCTAGCCAATTTCCATCAAAGGTGAGAATTACACCCTTTACCTTGTGTTTACGAGGTAATCACCTAAACCATTATACTAACTGCCATATAGTCTGAATATGATTGGCTGCTTATCAGTTTCTGTGAGTGATCATAATACCTTGGCTGCATTGGAGGTAGGCAGTCAGTCAAAGGGAATTGTATTTGGTCAGGTGACTGCACAATGTATTTTTGGATGGATAAATGCATAGGTTTTGAAGTACCCACTCAACACTTACCTGCATCAGTGAAGGGACAAGTAATTGCATCTGCATACTAGTGTGCTTCTCTGGTACAGGACTGATCATGAGCATAATGATGTGATAACTGCTATGTAGGCCAAGCAGTAGCATTGCTAGTAAACAACTACACAGCAACCTTTCAAAGTGTGTCGCTTAGTTATTATTTCAACAGTATGTGTGACATCTGCAGAGTATCATCAGTGCTAGGAACCTAGTTTTATTGAAATATAACTCTTTGAAAATAACTCACTGAATTTGCATTTCACTGATCAGAAAATTAAAGTACACTACAGGGTGTATGCCAGCAATGTATTTCCTCTTCTGGAGTTTTGCCCACCTCAGTCTCCATCTGAAATGTTATTACCCCTAAGATGCTCAACTTTGGGGAAGAGAGAAAGAAATGTTGGGGATGTTTTTTTTTTCTACTTTGCTTTTTGTTCACTTCCTAAGGTATGACCTTGGGGTTGTAATACTCAAGATGTGAGTTATGTGGGGTGGTAACTCCACATAGAGATGCAGGCCTGGAAAAGGTTTATCTACCAATGAAACAAATGTCTGACATTAGTATTTAATTGCATTTAAGCAATTTGCTGAAATGCATATTCAGTGAGTTATTGCCAGCAAGTTGCTCTTCAACAAAATAAGCTTCTGCAAAGTACGAAGTATCCTGAAGCACAAGCATTGGCAGTAAACAAGAGCTAGGTTGTTTGTGATATCGATTCATGGATGTGGAGAAATAGGTGATTTGTTTATGGAGTAGTTTATTAAAAGCAGTGCATAATAGGAATCATGGTCATAATGTTGATAAGTATTTATTTATTTATATTTGTTTATCGGGCTTGTGCACTAATCTCAATACAGCATTTGCAGGCACAACCTGGGTGAATAGGATCACATAAGAAATGAACAAATCATGTTTACAGATGCAAGATTATGCTAAAAACATATAAGTATTTAAGGATGTAAAACTCCTGTACAGCATTTAGTTATGTCAAAACATAGATGGAAAAATAGAATTATGCTTTGCAGAGTTTTTTGGATAACATGTAGCCATCATGTCTGAGAAGGCTTATGCTATGGGAATGTCAGCATATCATT
Source organism: Protopterus annectens (assembly GCF_019279795.1). Classification (NCBI taxonomy): domain Eukaryota; kingdom Metazoa; phylum Chordata; order Ceratodontiformes; family Protopteridae; genus Protopterus; species Protopterus annectens. Next base: position 529,366,371 of record NC_056748.1, read on the forward strand.
ATATAGAGAGGTATGAAGACATTAAAAGAGGCAAGTGAGAATAGTTGCAGGAAAGGAACAAAGGTGGAAAAGATAGAGAGAGGCATTCAGGGGAAGAGGATTAAAAAGGAGAAGAAGTGTAAGAGAGATGCAAAGAAAAGAAGGAAGTAGGATGAAGCACATGCATTGTGAGGAGATTATAAGATGAGATAAGCAAGGATGAAATAGGGATAAGGTGGTGTATGAGCTATAGGGTTTATGTAATGTGCCTGCATGAGTACAGCTGCTCTTTGTTTGGGTAAATAGGTATTCCTTAAAAGATTTTTTCTGAAATCCAAGTGCTTTTGCATGTCTCTGATAGAGGAGGAATGAAGTCCCATAGCTCAGCTGCTAGGATGGAGAATGCATGATCAGTGCAATGAAGTTTAGTTTTTGGAGTTAGTAAGGTGGGTTGAGATGGAGGGATACCCCTGACATTATATGTGGTGGTTATGGTGAAATGTTTATGACTGAAAGGAAAGATGTGTCAGGTGAAAGGACTGTGAGAATTAGTGATCTTAGTTGGAGTCTGGCTCTCAAATGTATTGGGAGACATTTAACTTTGATGAGACTTAGACAGTGGCATTCATAAATGGGGGAGTTAGTAGTGATCCAGCAGTTTTTATTGGAGATGCTATGCAAGATGGTGGCATTTTTCTTTGAGGCTGCATCTATAATGGGTAGTCCATATTCGAGTTGAAGTTGAGTAGTCTTTTGCCTATGGCAGCTTTGGCTGGCTTAGACAGAAGAGGTGATAGCTTGTTTGCCCAGAATAGTAATGTGATGATCTTTTTGTGTGTGTTTTCAATGTGTAGTTGAAAGTTAAGAGACTGGTCTAGGTAAATGCCAAAATATTTGAAGGATGTGACAGTTTCAATGGTGGTATTGTTAACATCTTTAATATTAAGGAAGTTGGGTGCTTTGGTTACTTTTTGGTTGGTTTCAAATAATATTGCTTTTGTTGTCAATGGATTGAGTATAAGTTTCTGGCCTATTAGCCACTGGTTAAGGGTTTGGGAATCATCTTGGAGCAGAGTTTGTATAATAGTGTGGGATTTCTTTGACCTGTAGATGACCATGTTATCAGCTTAAAGAATTAGAGGTATCCGAGTTTGATCAGATGGGAGTTTGTTGAAAAATATGGAAAATAGCAGAGGGGCTAAAGTGGAACCCTAGGAGAATCCTTTCATAATAGGAACTGTTTCAGAGGTGGTGGTGGTGCCTACATTCATCTTGAATGACCTACTCATGAGGAAATCTACAAAGAAAGGTTTTGCATCATCAATAATGTCTATTTCAGTTGATTTGTCAAATAGCAAATTATGGTTAATTAGATCAAAGGCTATTGTGAGGTCAATAAAGACAGCACCTGTCAAGCTGCCTTTGTTCATATTGGACAAGGTATCATCTGTGAAGGATTAAAGAGCTGCTATGGTGCTGGGTCTAGACCGGGATCCACGTTGCTTCCTGGATAGAAGGTGGTATTGATGTAAATAAGCAGCAATTTGGTTGTAGATAATTTTTTCTTAGTATTTTACCTAAAGTGGGAAGTATTGAGATATGATACATACAGCCTACCTTGATCTGTCTAAGGCCTTTGATACCATTCCCCACTCAGGAATCATAGAACAACTCACTGAGCTAGACATCAACAACTATATCACTAGGTGGGTTGCAAACTGACTCACAGGTAGAACCCACAGTGTGAAACTAGCTGACTCCAAGTAAGACTGCCAACCAATAACGAGTGGAGTCCCACAGGGTTCAGTCCTGCGTCCTCTCCTGTTTGGTATCTATTTCTCTGAAGTCCAGGACAACACAAAGGGACTCTGGCTGACAAACTTCACAGACGATTGCAAGTTGGGAGATATTATTAACTCCTCAAGTGATGTTGACATCCTACAGAAAGGCCTCATTGAGACCAATGACTGGTGTCAGAACCATGGCCTTAAGTGCAATGCCAAAAAATGTGTTGTCATCCCCTTTGGGAAAAACCTGGTTCCCATGAATTACCACATTGATGGTAGCTCACCGAACAGAGAAGGCATTGTAAGAGATCTGGGAACACAGGTTGACAGCAACCTCTCTTTTGACCACCACGTTGCTACTGTTGTCAGAAAGTCCTTCTATGTAGCACATCTCATTACTAAGGGTTTTGCATCCAGGAAGAAAGAGGTCATTGTCTCCCTCTACTCTTCCCTCATTAGGCCAATCATTGAGTACAATGTCCCATTTGGCATGTACCTCACTAAACACCTGCAACAACTGGAGAGGCCGGAAAAGTACCTCACAAAGAGGATCCTATGCCTTAAACATTTGTCCTAGATGGATAGACTAAAAAAACTCCAACTATTCTTTGCCTCATATCACCTACTTAGAGACAATCTCTGCTTGACTTACAAAGCCATGTCTGTTCCAGCACTGTTAGAAATGCTTCATCTGAAGAAATCCCAATCCCTCCACACCACACACTTCAGAGACCTCAACCTCATTACCCACAGTCAACAGAACATGCTGGAGGGACAGGTTCATAACCCAGAGACTGCCCATGCTATGGAATAGACTTTCCATACATGTCAAGCAGAGCACCTCACTGGCCGTCTTCAAGAGAAATCTTGATGAGTGGATGGGAAATAGAAAATTCACCCCAGGGATAATACCAGTGGCTCTACTTGACAGAGGCACTAGGAACTAAGGTTGGGTGGCACAATGTCAGGGTAATCCTATGGGCTAGGCTTTTAAAGGCTCCAGGGCCATTAGCCTAGTACGCACCTACGAACCTATGAACCTATGATGGTACTGTGAAGCATCAGTGGGTTTGGGTGGTTTTAGAAAAGGAGTAACTATAACTGTTTTCCATATCTGAGGCATAATGTTTTATATATATATATATATATATATATATATATATATATATATATGAGAGGGAGGGAGATAAAATCTTTACAAAGGTGAATGAACCAAGGAGCTAGGTTACCTGAGCCAGGGAGAGTATCTATTTGTATTTGGTCCATTTGTGTTTTCATCTCTTTGGTTCTAACGTTTTTGAAGTAGAATTGTGGAATGTAAAGGGGTAAGAGGGTGGCTGTGTGGGTGGCAGGTTTGTGTTGATATGTGGCAGGTTGATGAACTCATTGAGAAAGTCAATGCATGACAGATTGTCTGTGTTGGTGTTAGAGGGGTTCAAGGCAGTGGAGTTCTGTTTAGTTTTTTTTTGATCAGTCAACAGGTTGATTTCTCTCCAGAATCTTTTGAGTTTGGATAAAAGTGAGATCAGTTTGTTTTGGTGGTTGTTGTTTTTGTGTCTGCAGATAGATTGCTTGGCTGGGTTGTGTAGTGTCACATAGTTTGCTTGAGAATTTGTGGTGGGGTTGTATTTCCAATTGCACCATACTTCATCACGTAATTTGACGAGGTGTTGCAGTATATTAAATAGTCAGTCGTGTTTATGAGGTCAAAGTAGCCTTTGTATTAATTTGTTTTGCAACTACAGTAGGGTATGCTTAAGATTGTTAGCTGCATCACTGGGGGTCTTTCATGGTAAGTAAGTGAGACCAGTCGAGGGTGGCAAGGTGTCTTTTTGAGATCAGTGATATTCTGAATGGTTTTAGGTTTGAAGGTGATAAGTTTAGGTTTATATTTTAACTTGAGATTATGTACTCCGGAAGTTATGGGAACATGCTCAGTAAAGGAGGGTGCATGTATAGTGAGGTTAGATATCACTGTAGGATTATTAGTTATTTCAAGATTTAGTAATGTTTGCCTGTTGGATTGAGGGTTTGTTCTAGTGACTTCAGAGCTGATTTGGGTAAGACTTAAGCTAGCCAGGAGTTCTTAAATTACAATGGATTTTGTTCATAAGTTATTAAAGCTGAAGTTACCAAGAATGATTATGTTGCAGGTTTTGGAAGCTTTGGCATATATTTGTTGGATGAAGATATTGAATTTTAGTAGTGAGGCTGGTGGAGGTAGGTATGCACTGGCTATAACGAGGGATTTTTTGGCTGTTTGTTGGAAATTTTAAAAGGATACAGTTAGGATGTTACTCTGAGTTACTGTTAGCATGTAGAATGATAATGGGATTAAGGATGCAATTGAGGAATATTAATGCTCCTCTCCCAGGTGTTTGCTTGGTCTATAATCCTGTAGGTATGAATAGTTTGTCCTGAGGTGGTGAAGGCTAGAGGTATCAGTTTCCAGTCAGGTTTCTGTAATAGTTATAATGTCAAGATTATATTGTATGATAATGGCATTGATTTGGCCGATTTTGTTCTTGATGCTGTGGGCATTAAAGAGGAAGCAGGCAGTATAATGCTGTTTACTGGCTTGAGCTGAGGCATTACTGTTAAGTGTTCTTTGATTCGACTCAGTATTGTCTCTTAACAGAACTATAAACACTATGGGTCTGAATTCAAGTAGTGTTTTTGGAATGTGAAGTTTTGGTTGTAACTGGGTTTTTCTACAAAAAATAGAGATGAGGTATAGGGACTCTGATATGTTTGATGTTTGTGGGTTGGGTGCTGTCATGGATGTGATGTGATGTGAATGTTTAATGGGGTATGAGTAGGTAGTATGTGTGTGGGTATGGATAGGTAGCATGCGTTTAGGTATAGGGAATGGGTATGCAGTATGTGTGTTGGTATCGGGTATGGGTAAGCAGTATGTCTGTAGGTATAGGGTATGGGTTTGTTGTATGTGTGTGGGTATGGTGCATGGGTATTTAGTATGTGTGTAGGCATGGGGCAAAATAGGTAGTATGTGTGTGGATATGGGGTATTGGTAGGTAGTATGTGTATACATATGTAATATGGGTGGGCAGTATGTGTGTAAGGTATAGGGTATGGGTATTTAGTATGTGTGTGGGCATGAGGTATGGGTAGGTGGTATGTGTATAATTATGGGGTAAAATAGGTAGTATGTGTGTGGATATGGGGTATGGGTAGGTAGTATGTGTGTGGGTATGGGGTATGACTAGGTAGTATGTGTGTGGGTATGGGTAGGTAGCATGCGTGTAGGTATAGGGTATGGGTATGCAGTATGTGTGTTGGTATGGTGTATGGATAAGCAGTATGTCTGTAGGTATAGGGTATGGGTTTGTAGTATGTGTGTGGGTATGGTGTATGGGTAAGTAGTATGTGTGTAGGCATGGGGTAAAATAGGTAGTATGTGTGTGGGCATGGGGTATGGGTAGGTAGTATGTGTGTGGGTATGGGGTATTGGTAGGTAGTATGTGTGTACGTATGTAATATGGGTGGGCAGTATGTGTGTAAGGTATAGGGTATGGGTATTTAGTATGTGTGTGGGTATGAGGTATGGGTAGGTGGTATGTGTATAATTATGGGGTAAAATAGGTAGTATGTGTGTGGATATGGGATATGGGTAGGTAGTATGTGTGTGGGTATGGGGTATGACTAGGTAGTATGTGTGTAGGTATGGGGTAAAATAGGTAGTATGTGTGTGGGCATGGGGTATGGGTAGGTAGTATGTGTGTATGTATGTAATATGGGTGGGCAGTGTGTGTTTAAGGTATAGGGTATGGGTATTTAGTATGTGTGTGTGGGTATGAGGTATGGGTAGGTGGTATGTGTATAATTATGGGGTAAAATAGGTAGTATGTGTGTGGATATGGGGTATGGGTAGGTAGTATGTGTGTGGGCATGGGGTAAAATAGATAGTATGTGTGTGGGCATGGGGTATGGGTGGGTAGTATGTGTGTGGGTATAGGGTATTGGTAGGTAGTATGTGTGTATGTATGTAATATGGGTGGGCAGTATGTGTGTAAGGTATAGGGTATGGGTATTTAGTATGTGTGTGGGTATGAGGTATGGGTAGGTGGTATGTCTATAATTATGGGGTAAAATAGGTAATATGTGTGTGGTTATGGGGTATGACTAGGTAGTATGTGTGTAGGTATGGGGTATGGGTAGGTAGTATGTGTGTGGGTATGGGGTATCGGTCGGTAGTATGTGTGTAGGTTTGGGGTATAGATAGATTAGAATATGTGTGTGAGTATGGGGAATGGATAGGTAGTATGTGTGTAGGTATGGGTAGGTAGGATGTATGTAGGTATGGGGTATGGGTAGGTAGGATGTGTGTAGGTATGGGTTATGGGTAGGTACCATGTGTGTGTGATGGGGTATGCGAAGGTAACATGTGTGTAGGTATGGGGTATTGGGTATGGGTAGGTAGCATGAATTAGGTATAGGGTATGGGTATGTAGTATGTGAATGAGTATGGGGTATGGGTAGGCAGTATATGTGTAAGTATGGGGTAGGGGTATGTAGCATGTGTGTGGATATGGGGTATGGGAAGGTAGTATGTGTGTAGGTATGTGGAATGGTTAGGTAGTATGTGTGTGGGTATGGGGTATGGATAGGTAGTACATGTGTAGGGATGGGGTATAGGTAGATAGTACATTTGTAGATATGAGGTATGAGTAGGTAGTATGTGTGTGGGTATGGGGTATGGGCAGATAGTATGTGTGTGGGCATGGGGTATGAATAGGTAGCACATGTGTAGGGATGGAGTATAGGTAGGTAGTACATTTGTAGGTATGAGGTATGAGTAGGTAGTATGTGTGTGGGTATGGGGTATGGGTAGGTAGCATGTGTGTAGGTATGGGGCATGGGTAGGTAGCATGTGTGTAGGTATGGGACATGGGTAGATAGCATGTTTGTGGGTATGGAGCATAGGTAGGTAGCATGTGTGTGGGTATGGGACATGGATAGGTAGCATGTGTGTGTGTGGGTATGGGACATGGATAGGTAGCATGTGTGTGGGTATGGGATATGGGTAGGTAGCATGTGTGTGGGTATTGGGTATGGGTAGGTAGCATATATGTGGGCCCCCATTTTCACCAACCTCTACCAGTCTCTTCAAAATAAACTCCAGTAATGCTACCATAAAATTGCTAAATTTGCTATTGGCATACCTTACTGATCACACCACTGTCAACCCCTTAAAGAATTAAACTGGCTTGAATTTCAGTACTACCTTGAATCCACCCAACCAACTCTAGCTCATAAAATAATTTACAAAGCAGACGACTTGCATGCACTCATCTTACATTTATATTCCCCATCCTGTAATCTGTGATCCACTAATAAGCAACTTTTAACCACTATCAAACCTAAAAAAAAGAGCTGGTCATTACCTTTATTCCTATGCCACTGCTAGGAAATGGAATACCCTTCCCCAGATATCACCCTCCTAGACTCATTAAAAACATTCAAACTATCTTTGAAAAAATACTTTCTCATTAATCAGATCTGTTCCTCTGCCCAAAATGATAGACCACTATAAATTAACATATATGTTGCTTTTTTTCTTCCTATTCCCCCCTATTTTTCTTTCTCTCTCTACTCTCACCAACCTCATCACTAAATAATATACTTCCTCTCTTTCACTCTTCACTCTTCAGCCATTATACTAATATAACTTTCTTTCTCACCGCATTTCCATTTTATATTTTACCTTCTCTTACCTTTTATGTCTCACACTTGAATACCTTAACAGCTCTTACTTCTCTTTTCCTATCTATTGTTGCACTACTACCTCCCTCCTCTTAAACTTTTACAATTCAGCTGTTCCTATCTAGACTATCAATTCAAAACTTCTTTTGAACACACCTTAATAAACCACATGATAACTTTTGGCACTTTGTGCCCAGTATATGTATATACAACTCTGTCAATTGTTAACATATGTATATGTATATAACTCTTGTCAATTTTATCAACTTGCTTTGTTAAAATTGTTTAATGCCTTTAACTATGTATATCTTCTAGTAGTGGAGCTTTTCTTCTCAGGCCTCCAATGAGAATGGGTTCCTGACCAAGTGGACTTTCCTGGTCAACAAATGTCAATAAATAAATAGGTATACCTTGATGTGAGTGAAAAGAAAATATTAGCATTTTTTCTTATAAATGGTTATGAAAATTAAAATATACTAGTACTAGTACTGCTGATATTGTCCATTTCTGAGTGTTGTCCAATGGAGTTTGGGTCAGAATCATATGCTTAAAACATACAAAGCAGCATGAATGTATGGGTGTTTAACACTAATTATACTGAAGACATAACACTTCGTGATGGCACTGTAAGACAGAAGAGCATACATACATTATTATTTCAGTGATTGATACACAATATTAGTTGTATCAGTCAACAGGTTACAGATGAGGATGCCAGTTTTTGGTCTGTCTCATGGGAATGAAGATATTAACATTTGTTTGTAGCACTTGTAAATGCAATTGCATATTTCAGTATTCCTGGTCACATGGTGAATGTGCTTCAAACAGATCATTATCATGGTCAGCCCTAAGTAGTGAGAAGCAAAAAACTCACATTAAGCTGCAATAAAGTATCTGGGATGAAAATAAATAGTTTTGTTAAGTGCATTTTATTAAACATGGTGTATTATTTTATTTTAAGAATGCATATAGTCTGCCTTTTCTGATCTCTACAGTATAAACAGCTTCATTGATTTGTCCTATAGTCTCATTGTAAACCTTCTTTGTTCACTCGTTACTTTTAAATACATCAGGTAATGGATTTTTTATCCACTAATACCTCTATAGTTCAAGTTTGCTTTTATTTCTTAAAATTGCTTTATTATCAGAATTGATGGGTTAAAAACAGGGGTATAAGTTGGACTCTCAGAACAATGACCATCTGCAAGCATTCAACAATTTTCCTATTTGACAAACGATCTGAGAGGCTGTTAATCAGTAGTTATATTTATACTACTGATGAAAGCCTTGCTGCTGAAACCGGTCTAGTTTCAGTTTTATTAAACTACTTTTGAACCTTCCTTGGTGCTGGCCTTTTTCTGATTTTGGGTCTAATATTTATTTGAACAATGTTTTTACAAAATGATTTTCTGAAAAAAAAAATTTGGTTATGTTATTTTCCTGTGACAGAAATCGGTAGGTAGCATCCCTGAGTTCCTGTGGTGTAAATCTGTTAGAAAATAATTTGTCACAACATGAATTCTAGGGGAAGCAATAAACCAAGGAAATAAAAGAGTTACAAGTGAGGGTCTAGCATGGCTTCTTCCAACATAACTAGGATTAACACCAGTAAATCTTCAAATTTTCACTTAGATCTTGCTAGTTCTCTTCTCTCTTGCATTTAACTAGCTTATTCGCCTCGCACTTCATCTGGCTTCTTATAGCAATTATTGTATCACACATAAGTGCTAACAGCAGTAAACATACTATAAGGAAACAGCTCCAGTACTTATTAATAATGACCACCCCTCCTGGCATGTCTAAAGGTCAGTTCCCTGTGCTTTCTCCGATTAACCTGGTGAACTTGGGCATTCTGAGGCAGTGTAGCAATTGCCTCATGTACACAGACATCCCTCTCCTCTTACCTCCCAACATTCAGACTTGTGAGAGATGCATTTATATATCCAAACTGGAAGACCTGCACTCTCCAGCCAAGACCGGAATAGCAGATCAAGAGGAGAAGGTCAACATCTGCACCACACCACATGGAACACATAGCCCTCCAAAACACCCACCATCACATCTCTCACATAAAAACACAAACCACATACCCACCTTCACAGAGGCTGTCAATAGAAATCTACCCAAACAGCAAAGACCTCCAAATCAGAAATGCACTTGACTACCACAACACAGCACAAATCACAAAACACATAGCTCACCTACACAGTGTGCCCCTCAACCTAAGCTCCTAAGGCAAAACAGTTTGCCCAATAGACTAATCATAGGTGACGCTATAGTGAGGCACACTGATGTCCCAATCACTAGGTTGAATACGGAGAAGGTAACAGTCAGTTGTCTGCCGGGTGCCAGGATCCGACACATAACACATGCACTCAGGTCACTCCACAACAAGTACAAGTATGACTCTGTCAATGTCCATTTGGGTATGAATGACCTGAGACACACCTCCCTGGACTACATGAAAAGTGACATGGAGGAGCTCTCGGATTATGTGGCACAGGCAGATATGACCCTAGCCCTGAGCAGCATTCTATCTTCACCCAGAATGATACTGGTACAAGCAGAAAATGACTGACTTCAACAATTGGCTACATTTCTGGTGTCATTCTAAGGGGATCCAGTATCTGTCTGCTTGGGATGACATGACTGGCAGACCTCGATGGTTCACCAGCGATGGCCTGCATCTGTCACCCTAGGTTTCCTGATACTGGCTAAGGCTCTTGCCACCCCTATAGTGCCTTTTTTAGGTGGTGTTGCAAAGACCGAATTACCACCATAACAGCTATAAATAAATGGAATCTGAGGGTCATGCTGCTCAATACTAGATGTCTAAATCTCAAAATGCACTCACTTGAAGAACTCCTCAAAATAGAGAACATCGACATTTGTACTGTAACGGAGATCTGCTTTAAAGCAGCTGAAAGCACGCTTGCGCTACCAGGCTATAACTCATTCCACACCTTTCAGCCCCAGAACATGGACTGAAGCTCCAAAGGTGGTGACATCTACATATACATAAAGGATATGCACACCTCCAGACTAGTAGCCCAGCATAACACATCGGAGATACTTCAGATACAACTAACAGTGGGTAAGATGGCGATTCAGGTCATAGCCTGCTATAGGTTCCCAACCATGTCCCAAGACTCTCACTCCATGTTCCTAAGCACCCTGGAAACTATTAGGGTCCAACCTAACACTCTCATACTGTGTGACTTCAACTACCCCTCCATCAACTGGGAAAACTATTCATGCATCAGTACATTTGCCCAACACTTCCTGGAATTCATTAAGTCCAATGCGTTGGACCATCTCATTCTTACCTCTACTAGAGGAAACAACATCCTTGACCTAGTTATTACTAACATGGGCAACCATTGCTCTACACCAGTAGTCAATTCCTGTCTGGTTAGATCTGACCACAAACTAATCACCAAGGAAATCCACATCTCACCCACTCCACCAGCAAAGGTAACCACCATGAAAAACTTCTCCAAAGCTGACTTTGGGTTCCTAAAAACAGAAGTGGCTAACTTCACGGCATCCATGCAAATGGAAAATAGGTGCATGACCACCAAATCATACACCAGTGCACTGTACAAACACGTACACAAATGCAAGGAACTAGCCATACCCAACAGAACCAATATGCTCTCCTCCAAAAAAAGGAAGCCAATCTGGTGATCCCCTGCCATTAACAAACTCTACAACACAAGGAAGAATATGTTGCAGAAAGGGATGAAGTCCCAAGACTGAAAAAACTCCCTTATTATTCTCAACAAAAAGTTGAGATCCTCATCAAAACCTCTATAGCTAGCTATGAAGGCAGAATTGTGGCAGACACTAAAAACAACCACAAGGCCTTCTACAGTCATATCAAGAATCTCCATGGGTATACCCAGATTAGCTCTGAGATACTGCACAATGGTACCTCCTATACTGAGCCAACAGATATTGCCAACATACTGGCTGACAGAATCAGTGCCAACTTTACCCCCCCCCAAAGGACCGATCACAATACCGGAAGAATGTCAGGCACTCAGCATTACTGCAACACAATTTAAAGCTGCATTGTCCAAGGCCAAGAATACAGCTTCTGTGGGACCCGACAATATTCCTGAATGTGTTCTACATGAACTACAAAGTGAACTGGCAATACACCTGTGTGCCCTGCTCAATCACAGCCTCACTTCAGGCTTTGTCCCTACAGAATGATGCACTGCTACAATCTTCCCTCTCCATAAAGGGGGAGTGACTACAGACCCTGGGAATTATCGCCCCATTAGCTTGATGAGTCTGGTATGTAAGGCTATGGAGTGCATCATTATGGACCTAATTAACAAGGATATAGGGGATCTCCAAATTCTGGATTCCATGCAACTGGGTTTTGTAAAGGGTAAATCATGCCTGCTCAACCTGGTTGACTTCTTTGAGTCAGTCACCAGAGCTGTGGATTTGGGAAAGGCAGTTCATACAGCCTACCTCAATCTGGCCAAGGTGTTTGATACCATTCCCCACTCAGGAATTATTGATCGACTCACCAAACTAGTCATCAACCCCTATATCACTAGGTGGGTTGCAAATTGGCTCACAGACAGAACCCAGAGTGTGAAAGTAGCAGACTCTAGGTCAGACTGCTGACCAGTCACGTGGAGTCCCACAGGGATCAGTCCTGGGTCCTCTCCTGTTTGGAATCTACTTCTGAGAAGTCCAGGCCAACATGCAAGGACTCTGGCTGACAAAGTTCATTGATGATTGCAAGCTGGGAGCCATTACTAGCTCCCCAAGTGATGTAGACATCCTACAGAAAGGTCTCACTGAGACCAATGATTGGTGCCGAAACCATGGCCTTAAGCTTAATGCCAAAAAATGCGTCATCATTCCCTTTGGGAAAAACTCAGTTCCCACTAATTACCACATTGATGGTGGTCCACTGAACACTGAAGGCATTATAAGAGATCTGAGGACACAGGTTGACAGCAATCTCTCCTTCAACCACCATAGGCTCTGGAACCATATGGAAAAGAGATGGGGGAGCCCCCCCACTTTTACAGCCTCAAAGGGAGGAGGACCCAACAGAGGACTCATGCATGCTTTGCACGCTAAAATGAAGAATTTTGCTTTGCACGCTAATGTGAAGAATTTGAAAACAATCGTGAGCAGAACTATGCTTTCAAACACAGCTGCCAGAGTCAACCATGGCAAGAAGATGTTTTTATGTGCTCCGTTCATCTGCATTTAGCTATTATGGTGCTCGTTCTGCAGGGCCTGCAATGTCTACCCATACCACCACTTGTGATTCAGAGAGCAGAGTTAGCTCTCAACTGTCTATATTTTCACAGAATATTTGGCTCAAAATTTGTGGTTGTCTGGCAAATCAGCGAGAGCAGAATTCACTAAATAATGATAGCCCTTTAAGTTTCATTCTTCCTATCTTTTTAGGAAACACAGGGTAACACAAAAGACTATTTTAGCAACTTTATAAGATTATACAAGCAATATTTAAAATGTGTCCTTGGTTTTGGGCCTTTGTCTCTCGCCCCCCCCCAAATAAATTTTGGCTTTTTCCAGATTTCTTCTGCTGCGAAATTGAGAGATTTAGTTGGGTCAAGTGGGTGGTGCAGTGGTAGTGTTGCTGCCTCACAACAAGATGTTTTCTGGTTCAGTTTTCAGCTGGAATGCCTTCTGTGTGGAGTCTGTATATGCTGTTTGTGTGGGTTTGCTCTGGTTTCTTCCCATGTTACAAAGACATGTGTCTGATGTATTTCTCCCTGAGCCTCTGCTGAAAATTGGCTTCATTACACATCAGACTTTCCCAGTAAACAAATGTTAAATAAATAAAATAAATTACAAGGAGATGAGAGCTTCAGGAGAAGAGAAATTTAGTGCCGCTTATTCCAAGTCTGTTTGCATTTAGTAGCACAACAGATAGTAACCTTACTTTTGATGCACATGGCTGTAGGTTCTACTCCCGCACTATGCAGATGGATCGCTGATACTGTACTGAGTTGTAATATAAAGGGAGTGGATGCTGAAGTCCTGTGAATGTCCTCCTTTGGAGGAGTTACCTAGTAGCTATGAACCTGTTATCAGTTTGCCATCAATTCCCTATTGCAATATTACTAGCTTATCATTTTTTAATATAACATAGGCAATTTATTCTTCAAGGGCAACAGCCACTTTATTTGTAGATGAAACAATGAAATATAAAGTTGTTTCATAGCAGCAACCTCTTCATTACTTAGAGATCCCTTTAATGTGGAATTATTTAGATGACTTACTTCTTGCAGAGATTTTGCATATTTACTGATATTGGTGGATTGTAATGACAAAAGTTTGAGTGGCTTTTTATGGTTGAAATTTTCTGAACTGCATACTTTTGTCATTATTGGTTCATACATTTTGTTTCATTGCTTACTAGAAGACTGTTAAAAATTACAAATTTAAAACACATTCTAACAACTGGTGCTGTATTATACAAGGAATATAATTCAATACAATCAAGAAGGTGAATCAAATAATGCATACATGTATGCATGGCCCTAAAAATGTGTTTGAAAACAGCCTAGAGGAAAGTGTGAAAGGCTCAAAATCATGGGCAAATTTTAAGCTTTACTCTTGTTACCAACGCAATGGATGAAGGTAAAACAGTTCACACCACATTACCTTGACCTGGTCGAGCCTTTTGACACAACCCCCTACTCCGATGTAGTACAAAAGATGAATAATATAGGAGCAAACACTTACATCACTAGCTGGATTGTCAACTTGCTCACAGGATGCAGGAGATCAAAACAGGGGAAGAGACTAGTCACCAATAGAGTCGCCCAGGGTTCACTGCTGAGACTTTTTCTGTTTGGCATCTACATCTCAAAAGTAAATGGAAATACCAAAGGGCTTTGGCCGGCTAAGTTTGAGATGACTGCAAGCTAGGAGCATTATTGAATCCCCAAATGACAACCATCATGCAGGAAGGTTTGTCCCAAATAATAACTGGTGTCAAAATCATGACAATGCCCTCTGAGAACTGACCCATTTGTTTTGCATTTGGGAACTTGTGTGTACAGTTTATAAGCAATTACATGAGTGCATGGAACATGCTATCCCAAACAGAAATAAGACGCGATCCTCCAAAAAAGGAAGCCAATCTGGTGGTCCACTGCCATAAATAAACTGTACAACAGAAGGAAGAAAATGTTGCCAAAGAGAGCAAAATCCCATGAGTGGAGGAGTTCCCTGGTCAGCCTCAGTAAGAAGCTGCGATCCCTGATAAAATCCTCCAAAGCTAGTTGCGAAAACAAAATTGCCACTGATCCTAAAGACAACCACAAAGCATTCTATAGCTATGTCAAGAATCTCAATGGCAACACTCGGATCTGCTCTGAGTTACAGCACAACGGCACTAAATATACAGACCCAACTGATACTGCCAACATCCTGGCAGATAGGTTCGGTGCTAACTTGACCCCCCTCTCACCCCCTAAAGAGCCCATCTCTATACCGGAAGAATGCAAAGTTCCTGTAATCACGGCTGCACAGGTAAAAACCACACTCTCCAAAGCCAAGAACACAGCATCCATGGGACCAGACAACATCTCAGGCTGTGTTCTACATGAACTACAGAATGAACTGGCACCCCACCTAAGTACCATGTTCAATCATAGCCTCACCTCAGTCTTTGTGCCTGCTGAATGGCGCACAGCGACGGTAATCCCACTCCACAAGGAGGGAGCCACCACGGACCTGCGAACTACCACCCCATTAGCCTGATGAGCCTGGTCTGCAAGGCCATGGAATGCATCATCATGGAACTTATAAACAAAGACATTGGTAATCTCCAAACTCTGGAACCCACCCAATTCGGGTTTGTAAAAGGCAGATCATGTCTCCTAAACCTGATAGACTTCTTTGAAGCAGTCACCAAAGCCTTAGACAAGTGTAAGGTGGTTCACACAGCCTATCTTGATATTGCCAAGGCTTTCGACACCATCCCCCACTCTGGAATTATAGATAAACTCACTAAACTAGGTATAAATCCCTATGTCACAAGATGGGTTGCCAACTGGCTCACTGACAGAACCCACACAGTGAAAGTAGCAGACTCCAAATCCAACCAGTGACAAGTGGAGTACCACAGGGTTCAGTCCTGGGTCCTCTCCTGTTTGGTATCTACTTCTCTGAAGTACAAGCTAACACAGAAGGTCTTTGGCTAACAAAGTTCACAGATGACTGCAAACTAGGAGCCATAATTGAAACTCCTAATGATGTGGATATCCTACAAAAGGGCCTCACTGAGACAGATGCCTGGTGTCAAAGCCATGGCGTCAAGCTCAGTGCCAAAAAGTGCATTGTCATCCCCTTTGGTAAAAACTCTGTACCCATGAACTACAACATAGGCAGTAGTATACTTAACACTGAAAGTGTGATAAGAGACCTTGGGACACAGGTGGGACACAGGTGGACAGTAGTCTCTCCTTTGATAATCACATTGCCACAGTAGTCAGGAAATCCTTCTATGTGGCACACCTCATCACAAAAGGTTTCTCATCCAGAAAAAAAGAGGTCATTGTTCCCTCTCTACTCATCACTCATTAGACCCATTATAGAGTACAATGCCCCTTTTGGTATGTACCTCACAAGACATCTACAACAACTGGAATGGCCGCAGAAATACCTCACAAAGAGGATTACCAGCCTCTAATAGATGCCCTATGCAGACCATCTCAAAAAACTCCAGCTTTACTCTGTCGCATATCGCCTAATCAGAGGTGATTTCTGCCTAACATACAAAGCTATGTAAAAACAAAAAAATACTGTTGGTAATGAGGAAACGAACAGCCCAATCTGCTTCTTTTAATGTTTTCATTCAATTTATTTTACTGAACTTCATCAGGCAATTCTGATGAAGTTCAGTAAAATAAATTGAATGAAAACGTTAAAAGAAGCAGATTGGGCTGTTTGTTTCCTCATTACCAACAGTATTTTTTTGCATTTGGATTTTCGTCAGTTACTTGGTTTGTTGAAAGCTATGTAAAACCCAGAGCTGTTGAACATGCTCCACTTAAAGAAATCCCAATCGCTTCGAGCTACACACTCTAGGGACCTAAACCTTGACACCACAATAAACAGAACATGCCAGAGGGATAGATTCCTGTCCCAGAGACTTCCCATACTCTGGAATAAACTACCTATCTATATCAAACAAAGCTCCTCATTAGCACTCTTCAAGAAAAATCTTGATGATTGGATGGGAAATAGGAAATTCACCTCGGGGATCACCTCTGTGGCTCTGCTCGACAGTGGCACAGGAAAATAATTTTTTTGGGTGGCAAAAGCCAGGGTACCTTTTTGGCTGGGCTTGTATAGCCCCAGGGCCAATAGCCTAGTACCTACCTATGAACCTATGAACCTGCAGTGACCTAACCTTTGACCACCATGTGCCCAGAGTCATAAGAAAGTCTTTCTATATTGAACAGCTTATAAATTGATTGTGACTAGATCTAGAGATGTTGTTGTCTCCCTTTACAAAGCTCTCGTTAGGTAAATCATTTTGTATAATGCCCACTTTGGCATTTATCTGTCCAGCCCCATCCAACAACTGGAATACCTTTAGAGATACCTTACTAAAAGGATACAAGTCCTAAACAATAGGTCTTGCATGGACCACCTCAAAGATTTACTACTATACTCACTATCCTACAGAGTGCTTAGAGGTGACATGTCTGGCATACAAGACATCTTCTGACCTAATACAGATGAACCTACTGAACATCAGCAAGTTAAATGGCATCAGAAACACTCAGTACAGTTATCTAAACTGAATGCTGTGGAGAGATGGATATATATTACAGAGGCTACCACTGTTGCAGAACACACTATCCATAAAAATAAAACAAAGGTCATCTGCCCATATCCAAATGCAACTTGGATCTAAGGATGGGTAATAGAAAATGTACTCCAGGATTGCTCCTCATGCCACTAATGGATAGAGGCAGTTCCTAAATGCTGCATCCCTTACATGTGTCCCCTCAAATTATCTATGGTATGATCACAGTTATTCTCACTAGGGCTAATATACAATTATCAGACATGAGACCAATCAGAAAATGTTAATATGAGTACCAAAAGGGAATTGGATAGGCTTAAAAATGTCCTCCAAGTGAACTTATGTTGTGGTAGTAAATAGTGATATACAAATTGCCCTTTTTAGATCAGTAAGTGCCCCTCTCACCCTCCACCCCCCCCCAGTCATCAGCTTCCAGCACCTATGTCGACCACCACATTGTCACTGTGGTCAGAAAGTCCTTCTATGTGGCACATCTCATTACCAAGGGTTTTACATCCAGGAAGAAAGAAGTCATCATCTCTCTCCCCCTCATTAGACCAATCATCAAGTATAATGCCCCATTTGGCATGTACCTCACTAAACACCTGCAACAGCTGGAAAGTCCACAAAACTACCTCATGAAGAGGATCCTAGGCCTTAAACACATGCCCTGCATGAACAGACTCAAAAAACTCCAGTTTTTCTCTGTATCATATCATCTATTATTATGTCTGACCCAGCCCTGTTAGAAATATTACACCTAAAGAAATCCCAATCCCTCTGCACCACGCACTCCAGGGACCTCAACCTCATTACCACAATCTGGTAATGCTGGAGGGACAAGTTCATAACCCAGAGACTGCCCATGCTCTGGAATAGACTTCCCATACATGTCAAGTAAAGCACCTTACTGGCCCTTTTCAAGAGAAATCTTTATGAGTGGATGGGAAATAGAAAGTTCCCCCCAGGGATCACTGCAGTGGCTGTACTTGATAAAGGCACTGGGAGCTAACAACGGCATGGTGCCAGGGCACTTCTATGGGCTAGGCTTGTAAAGGCTCCAGGGCCGTTGGCCAAGTATACATCTATGAATCTATGAACCTAAATAAAGCAAGCATAGAAAATATTCACTGTAGATGTCAAAGAGCTATACAAGTGACCCAGTACTGATAAAGAGGAAAGGGACACAGAGTGAAACAGGAGAGCTGTGTGAAAATCTGTCATTTAAAATTCTGAGTTTGCAAGTGCCAGTACACTCAAAATGGATCCTCATTAGTCACAGCAACCTGCTGACAGGTTGTGTCAGAACAGATGGATAACGTTTAAGGATCAGATTGTAATTTTTTTTTTTTTTGGTATTAACCAACAAAATTCACTAGACAGAAGTAATTGTTTCCAGGGCCAGCCAGGAGCACTATCTGATTATGTCAGTTGTCAAGAGCAATTGGATTGTGACAGAATAAAACTAAGGACTACAGGATGAAGTTCATTAACAGGTCATAGCCTTAATCCTGTCATAACTAGGCCATTGCAGGAATGCCCACCACAAAGTGTAGCAGCACACTAAGATATTCTAAGAGAACAGATGAAAATGGATCACTTTGATGCTCTGTGATTCAGAGGGATAACGCTTTAATTGCACCCCAGATGTCCCTTGTTCTCTAGATGTACAGGCACTGGACGGTCTGGGTAGGAAAGAATGAGACTGAGGATTCAACACCAATTTGACCATCCTGGGGGAGGGGAAAGAGGCAGCTTGCCTCACTACTATGGTAACACCTGCAAGAATGCAGGTGTATAAGTGGCAGCAGGAAGAATCTGGTGTGCCTGCAAATGCTAACAGTTTGCTACTTGGTCAAGAAGTTGTGCATGCGCAGAGGCATGCATGCCCAGCCTGAGCTAAAAGACTGATATCAGGGTGGGAATAGGACAATTCACAGAATCTGGAGACCTGCCCATTGAGTAACACATGACTAACCTCTTCATTAGTCTGTGAGCTCAGGCTGATGAGGTTGTGTGATAGGACAGTCCACAAGATCTGCAGACTGGCCTACTAACTAACAACCATCTCTCACCTCCTGTATGGACAAAATGGACTAAAGGGCTTTCGCCCCAGTGGAGGAACAAATGGGCCAACTGGTTACAAGAACAGGAGTTACTGGACTGATCCGGTTGTCCCTAAAATTAAGTAAACAAACAAAAATGAAGGATCACTTTGAGGTCTAACTTGCTGTCTTACAGCATTCAGATTGAAAATTTTCATTTCACTTCTGTAAGGGTTAGGTTAGTTAAAGTGCACAACAAAACTGCAAATTATGTTTTATTATACTGTTCATCTTCCTGTCAAGCCCTTGTTTTCCATAACTTATGTCCTATAGATAGTTACATATTTTCCAGTGGAGTAAGCACTGGTCTAGTTAACTAACTTACACACTTCTACAAGCACATAGTGTGCAAGTCAATGTTGCAGCAATCAGTTATTGGCTTGCAGCATGTAACTTATTTACAATTGCTTACCTTTTTTTTGGTTAATTATCTTACCTTCTTTACCATAGTGATGCACTACCTGAGAAACCAATAAACATAACCTTTATGAAAGGAAGACTAGAGAGAAGTCACTATGGCTGCTATTCTTGAATGATTTATCCTATCAGCAGGAGATCATGTGATAATGAAAAAAGTTAACAGAAAGGATAATATCCAGGATAACATTTGTGGATATGCTCATTTATGAAAAAGGTGGTCAAGTTTTGCCTATTTATTTATTTATTTGCCTTCGATTACCAGGGGAATCCAAATTGATAAAGCCCATTTTCAGCAGAAGTTTGGGAAAAAATCTCCACATTACATGCATTTGCCCAAAAAGTTAGCATAAGTAAATAGCAAAAATATGCAATGCAATAGTGATATACTATGTATACCTATGTTTACTATTCATAAGATCGCATGCTGCAAAGAGAAAACACTCTTTTGTGTTAGTTTTATAGCTGCTGGTTGCTGTGTGTGTGATTGAGGTATAGGGGAGAAAGCAAATTTGCCCTTTCCTCAAAGTTATGTCATTTCAGAGTTGACATATATAACTAGATAATTAGCAGGAGGTATGTATGGGGTGGGTGCAGGTGAGTTTTTTTGTTTTCGATGTGCTACTATTTGATAGAAAAATATTTATCTTTTTAAGTAGCTCTTATGAGTGTTCACTGTTTCATTCGGTAACCTTGGAGCATGCAAACTCTAAAACAGTGCTTTGTGCAGGGCAAAAAGCCCATCCTTCTAATCACATATGCTAATTCAGAAACTGCACAATCCTTGGGGAAGGAGCAAATTCCCCAATCTTAGGGATTGTCAATCATGCACACCAGTCACCCATCAATGATTGTTTTTTACACATATATATCTATAAATATATAGGTGCTAGTGACCCTGTCAAAAGTGTGTGAGGTCTACAGCTGCATAGTAGACTGCAAATGGTTGACTAGGCAGCTGATCGACAGGTGTGCGAGATTGATCAAATCCATGGATTGGGAAGTTATACCTTACTGTGTTTGTCTGAGCTCACATTTACTGTATATATAATTAGCAGGGGGTGTGGGGTGCAGTGGGACTTGCCCCTGTAAAAAAACAGTGTTTTATTTTATTTTTTAAAAGTAAAGGATTGCATGAGACAAGGCTGTTTCTCAGAGCATTTACAACAATGTGCTGACTTCGGTGTTTTGACCATGTGGTTGATGCCTTTGCAGTAGACTTCGGGTGCTTTTGTTTAAGTCAGATACACCTATATATGGGGGAGTTAATAGTGCTGAAGCCATAGTTGGTCAACGTCTGTTTAGTAAACAAAATTTGGTTGACTAAACAGATGGTCGACAAGTATGCAAGACTGCACAATATTCACTGTAGGGGAATATGCCCTTTCTCTAATATTGTGCTATACTGGAGTTAGTATATAAAAGTAGTATGGGGTTTGGGGTACAAACGCCTTGCATACAGGGAGGCTGTTGCTTGATGTATGAGTAATACATGCTGACATTTGGAATATCAATGTTTTCTGAAAGATGTGAATGTCAATGTTTGGGTCATCTGATAAAAATCAGCAGACCCATGTACATATATATATATATATATATATATATATATATATATATATATATATATAATATATATATAGTTTCTTTCAAAACATCTAAAATGTGCATCATAACATTGAACACTACAAATCACATGAAAATAACATCTCCTCCACATATAATGACACCAAACTAACAAACACACTTTTTACTACATTTCTGAAGGGAGGCAAGCCCACCTCCACCCCCCCATGTGAGGGAGTCTATCCCCTACCCCCCATAAATTGAATATATACCAACTCCAAGATCGCACTACAGTGGGAAAAAGTTAATTTACTAACCCCACTGTATCACGATCATCATAAAGAATGTACACATAATACCCCGTATTCAATAAGCTGAAAACTCCATGCAAGAACAGTGTAGCTGCTCTTGCACAGAGTCTGGCTGCCGAGCGATTCAGTAAACCCTTAAACTGCCTTGCACGAGCCTGCCTACACTATTCTTGCACGGAAATCCATGCAGAATGCTAATTACCTCATTTGCTCTTGAAAGCCATGCAAATGAGGTGAATTAGTGATTCAGCAAGCAGTCAGATATCCGTGCAAGAACAGTGCTAGTTGCAGAAATGTGTTCGGTTACTGACCATGTACATTTCTGCAAAAATCAAAATGAAGGCATGACAGCTCAAATAAAAGCATGCATTATAATCTGTAGGCATGCTAATGGCTAAATATATGGCCATTGGCATGGAAAAGTGTTTTAATTTTAGAAAATATAAGTTTTTTGTTTTGTCCGATACCAGCCATTTAAGCATAGGGCAGTGGCACACAAATGGGAAGGTGCAAAAAAATTAAAAAAATGTGAAATATCAATTTTAAGGGAAATCTGCATTTTGACATTATAGTGTATGGCATGCATAATCAAAACAATACCAGGGGACAGTGGTTATTAAGGGGAAAGGGTTCATGTTAGTGCAGTAACTATGGACTAAGGCAGTGGGGTATGCAAATGAGGGGAAATTTATTGAATCGCAAAATATTCTAAGTCCACACACTGCATCAAACCATGTAGGTGGTAGAACATGATCATGTAGGCAGAAGGAGCAGCTAACTTATGAACCTATGAACCTATGAACATGAAAAGGGTGTGTGTCATGCTTGCTATAAGCACATTGGAACTCTGCGGCGCATGTTTGATTGTAGCTAAACAAGGGTGTGTGTCTCAGGCTGTATAGCTTTATTTACATTGCCTAAATGGTTGTGCGCGGTATGCACCGGGTCTTAAACAAAAAAAAAAAAAGAAAACAGGAAATGGCAGTACTGTGTACATGTTAGTAAGGGGGTGTGCCTGTGGCCGTATAGCCATGTTTACCTTGCCTAAAGGGGTGTGCACAGTGCGCACTGAGACTTAAACAAAGAAAAAAAAAACAGGAAATGGCAGCACTGTGTACAGTTGGGCAATGTGTTTGCATGGTGCGCCTCAGGGCTTAAAACATGAGGAAATGGCAAGTGGAACAAGAAACAAAAAGGGAAATAGCAGAATACAGCCAGTTAAATGAAAGTAATATAGCTGGCAGTTGGAATGTGTCATACTCAGCCAATCGCACAGGCAACATCTGCAGCACACCAGTATGAACTGTGCAAACACCTTTCAGTCTGTTTTTTCCCCACAAACTTTGCACCGTTGGTGTACACACTTGGGGGAATTTTAACTGACAAAACTAAAAAAATGTTAGGGGCTGCTGTTGCTTTGATCTATCAGTATGTGCTAGAGGCTGAAGGAGGTGATGAGGATAATGCTGGCAACCCACTCAGACCAAGGAGAAGGAGACGAGTGTTCAGACTCAGGGTAACCTAACAGGGTCTACATGATCTGGAGATAGTAGAGTGCTACAGGGTGGACAGAGCCATACTGCAGCAAATCATCGAGCTGTGCCAGCCTCAACTCAGACCCAGAGACAACAGAGGGGAACCCATCCCAGTGGATACCAAGGTATGTGTAACCTTAAGAATACTAGCTACAGGTACTTTCTAAAGACCTGCTGGGGACATCATGGGAGTCTCGCAGGCATCGAATCCACACCAGTTCCTGGATGCCATCCTACCATATTCTGGCGAGCACATTTAGTTCCCCAACACCCGTGAGGAGAGGACCAGCAATATGCATCTCTTCCACCTTGTAGCAGAATACGTGGAGTTAATCAGTGAGATAGACACATCCAAATTAAAGTACCACCTGGTGAACAGGGTAGGGTCTACATAAACTGCAAAGGCTTCCCCTCCATCTACTGACAGGTCATGTGCAATACCCAGGGCATTATCATGAATGTGTGTGCTTGCAGCCCTGGAAGCTATCACGACTCCCACATCTGGCATGCCTCACAGCTGTACCAGGCATTTGCCAGTGTGCCATCCCATATGGCCATCTGGTGGGGGATACTGGCTATGCACTGGAGCCGTTGCTGATGACACCCATCAGAAATGCACACACACCCATACACAAATGCCATAATGAGGCACACGAACAAACCAGGATCATTATAGAGCATGTGTTTGGTTTGCTCAAGTCACAGTTCCACTACCTTGACATATCTGGTGGAGCCCTGCAGTACTCTCTAGCCACATGTACACACATGTTCATAGTATGTGCCATGCTACATAATATGAAAGCAACAGCAGCCCTTAACATTTTTTGTTAGTTTTGTCAGTCAAAATTTCCCCATATGTGTACACCTATGGTGCAGAGTTTTTTGGAAAAAACACCCTAATACTGGGTGATTTCAACTACCCTACCATTAACTGGGAAAACCACTTGTGTACCAACATCTTTGCCCAACGGTTCTTGGAATTCATAAATTCCAATGCCGCGGATAAACTAATCCATAGTCCCACCAGGGGCTCCAATATCCTAGACTTGGTAATTACCAACATGGGAAATCAATGCTCCACACCTATGGTCACCCCCTTGTTGGTCAGGTCAGATAATAAGCTAATCACCCTTAACATCCACATCCCATCCCCACTCCCTAGTAAGGAAACCTCCATGAAAAACTTCTCCAAAGCCAATGTCATGCTACTCAAGTCAGAAGTGACAAATTACATGACACCCATGCAGACGGGAACTGAAAGTTCAACTGCTGAGTCCTACACTAAGGCACTGTATGAGCACATCAACTCATACATGAATCATGCCATCCCAAATAGAACCAAGTTACTCTCTTCCAAAAAAAGGAAGCCAATCTGGTGGTCCCCTGCCATAAACAAACTTTACAACAAAAGGAAGAAACTGTTGCAGAAAAGAGGAAAATCCCACGATGCAAAAAAATTCCCTTACCAGCCTCAGTAAGAAGCAAAGATCCCTCATAAAATCCTCCAAAGCTAGTTACAAAAATAAAATTGCCAAAGATTCCAAAGACAACCACAAGGCATTCTATAACTATGTCAAGAATCTACATGGCAATGCTCAGATCTGCTCTGAGCTACAATAGAATGGCATTAAATATATTGATCTCAAGGATATTGCCAGTATCTTGGCAGATCGATTCAGTGCCATCTTCACCCCCCCTCTCACCCCCTAAATGGCCCATCTCAATACCAAAAGATTGCCAAATTCCAATAATAATGGCCACACAGGTAAAAAATACACTCTCCAAAGCTAAGAATACAGCATCCATGGGACCAGATGACATCCCGGGCTGTGTACTACATGAACTACAAAATGAACTGGCACCTCACCTAAGTGTCATGTTTAATCATACCCTCACCTCAGGCTTTGTGCCCACTGAGTGGCGCACAGCTGCAGTTATCCCACTCCACAAGGGGGGATCCACCTTGGATCCCGGGAACTACCACCTCATCAGTGTGATAAGCCTGATCTGCAAGGCCATGGAATGTATTATCATGGAACTTATAAACAAAGATATTGGCAACCTTCAAACACTAGAGTCCACCCAGTTTGGGTTCATGAAGGGCTGATCTTGTCTCCTGAACCTGATTGACTTCTTTGAATCAGTCTCCAGAGCTGTGAATGAGGGTAAGGCAGTCCACACGGCCTATCTGTACCTCACCAAGGCCTTTGACACCATCCCCCACTCTGGAATCATAGATAAACGTACAAAGCTGGGCATTAATCCCTACGTCACTTGATGGGTTGCCAACTGGCTTACTGACAGAACCACACTGTAAAAGTTGCTGACTCCAAATCCAGCTCCACACAAGTAAAAAGTGGAGTACCTCGGGGTTCAGTACTGAGACCGCTCTTGTTTGGTATCTACTTCTCTGCAGTACAGGCCAACACTAACGGACTCTGGCTAACAAAGTTCATAGATGACTGCAAACTGGGAGCCATTATTGAATCCCCAAATTATATGGATACTCTACAAAAGGGCCTTACAGAAACAGGTGCTTGGTGCCAGAGCCATGGGCTCAAGCTCAATGCCAAGAAATGTATAGTTATCTCCTTTGGGAAAAAACATGTACCCATGAATTACCACATAGGTGGCAGTACACTAAACACCAAAAGTGTGATAAGAGACTTAGGGACACAGGTGGACAGTGGTCTCACCTTCAATAACCACATCACCACAACAGTCAGGAAATCCTTCTATGTGGCACACCTCATCACTGAGGGCTTTTCATCCAGGAAAAAGGAGGTCATTGTCCCTCTATACTCATCCCTCATTAGACCCATTATAGAATACAACACCCCATTTGGTATGTACCTCTCAACATATCTGCAACAACTGTAAAGGTTGCAGAAATACCTCACTAAAAGAATCACAGGCCTAAAGCAGATGCCCTATGCTGACCGCCTTAAAACATTCCAGCTATACTCTGCAACATATCGTCTACTCAGAGGCAATATCTGCTTAACATACAAGGCCATGTCAAACCCAGAACTGTTGGACATGCTACACTTAAAGAAATCCCAATCCCTCAGGGCCAAACACTCCAGGGATCTAAACCTTGTCATCACAATAAACAAATCATGCTGGAGGGATAGGTTCCTGACCCAGAGAATCCCCAGACTCTGGAATAGACTGCCCATACATGTCAAGCAGAGTGCCTCCTTGGCCCTCTTCAAAAGGAACCTTGGCAATTGGATGGGAGAAAGGAAATTCACCTCGGGATCACGTCAGTCACTGTGCTAGACAGGAGACCAGGGAAGTAAATAGTGTGGGACAAAATAACCAGGGAATTGTTATGGCTAGGCTTGTATAGGCCCTAGGGCCGATAGCCTAGTACCAACCTATCAACCTATGAACCTATGATCCTGCAGAAACAGCTCCAGCAGGAACAAAATGGGGAAGGGCCACACAGCCCCCCAACATTGCCAAGGTCTCCACAGGCACAGAGGGACTTGGAAGAGGAACATCCTGAGCCTGCCCTTGTAAGCAGATGGAGGGGTGCCCAGTATGACCTATCCTTGGCAAAGAGGCAACGCATAGCACATACACTGACGCTGTAGGGACCCAGGGGCTGACATCTCTCTCTGACTCACACACACAGTAAAATGGATGCCAAACATCACACCACCTATACCTTACCATGTGTAGGTAGTGTGCTGCATGCAAACGACTTAGTCAGCCATCAAGCACCATCCGCATAACTGCCTCAGGCACAAGGTAAGTCAGTCGTCTTAACAATAAATGAATGGAGTAGAATGTTCTGATAATATATCTATGGTATTGCTGCAATCATGCAAGGGAATGGGGTGGCTTACTGGGATAGCAGCAGACAATTGACAG
This sequence comes from Protopterus annectens, assembly GCF_019279795.1. NCBI lineage: Eukaryota > Metazoa > Chordata > Ceratodontiformes > Protopteridae > Protopterus > Protopterus annectens. Next base: position 529,393,500 of record NC_056748.1, read on the forward strand.
CTATGTAGGACAGTAGGAAGTGCATGGCCAGTACTGGCTTACCCACACTATGCATTACCACCCTAGTTGACAAATACCACTGCAGTATATGTGGTGAGACAAATAACTGGGGGGTCATATGTCACATGCATGGATGTCAAAGTGGGGGTCCCATACTCATTTCCAGATTCACCCAGCAGATCAGCTACAGAAAACCAAAGAGAAATGTCTGTCAAAGGCCCCTAAATGGTGACATCCATGAAATTTCCACCTACAGACTTTACACAGTGATATTACAGCAATGGTAGTATGGCTCTGAAAGGTAAGAAGTAAAAAATGAAAATGTTTATGCCAGAACAATCTGATCTGTGGTCAGTACTGTTACACCTGTAATCTCAAAGACAGGGCACACCACTATGCTAAATGGGACCAAAATGTTAAGCAAATAGCAGCACAGTCTGTGCAAATGTGTATTGTGTACAGGTGTGCCCCCCACCTCCACCTGTAGTCCTATAGAAATGCAGTAACAGGGCCCTAGCCTCAAGCAGGATCCATCTGTCACCCAGAGTGATGGCTCAATATGAACAGAAAGCAATCATCAGTAACATCCAGTCAACTTACTGGTGCCATCCCAGGGGTGTCCACTGCCTGACAGCCTGGGAACATATGATCATCAGAATGCACTGCCTTGCTACAGATGGCCTGCATCTGTCACACCTGGCCTACAGGCCTGTGGCAAAGGCCCATGCCTCACCCACAGTGCCATTTAAGGGAGTGGCATGGGGTCCATAACACCATCATAACACAGTCAACAAAATGCAAAGAAAGGCCATGCTGCTAACTGTTAGGAGCAAACCTGCCAACCTCAGAGAGCCAGAAATCTGGACAAAGCCATGAATAATGGGGTGATAAAGGTCCAAAGAGGAGGACACCTTTGAAATACTGCTCTAATAATGTTAGAAAGTTGATGGAATGATTGTATTAGTATGGAATGTCTGAAGGGTATGAAGTCTGAAACTGCAATGCCCACTGTCAGTAATATGTGACTTCAACCCTGAGTGAGTTGCAAAACACTTTTACTTGAAAACCACACTTGTTTTGGTAACCGACCAGATATACGACTCATGAATCTGGACATTCTGTGAAACTCTGTACAGTCAACAGGTATGGCTAGGAATCTAAACATGGGAATGCCCTTATTACAGACAGTCCTAACCCTGGAAGATGATGACATGTCTGCACTCACAGAAACCTGGCCCACAGCCATGGGGAGTAACACATCCTTCCCTGATCACTCAACCTATACAACATCCTCACCCCAAAATGTGGGTGGCCAAACCAAATGAGGTGGGGCATACATATATAAGACATACACACACCTCCAGGCTGGTCAAACAGTCTGATACACACAAGACCCTCCAAGTGCCATCAACCCATGAAAAGACCCCTATGCAAAGTTGTGGTAGCTATAGGCCAACATATCTGACCCAGGACACCCCCCACATATCTTACCCCCTACAAATCTATCTGGAGTCTGCCTGTAACCCTGATCCTGCCTGACTTATATTATCCAACTTTGCACTGGAAATCAAACCATGCCACAACAGAAATAGACAGAGATTCCCCAACTGTAATATATCACACAGGTGCTGGACCATTTACACAGCTTCAGCAGTCAATTGGTTGCAGGTGCATCT